>NC_089017.1:27577504-27817504 GCF_963932015.1 Anas acuta
CCTTTATTTACCCTTGTAAATTAGAAAACTTCTTTGGTGTATGTGTGTGTATGTATATATATATATATATTTATATGTATGTATATATATAAACATATATGTATATGTGTGTATGTTTTTTTTTTTCTTCTCAAAACTAATCTTTGACCAGATCCTATTCTTCTGTATAAAAATGCAGCAGATTGTAGCACAGGATTATCAGACAAATAGGAATCCATAAAAAGAATGTTTTTTCATCCAGCAGGCAGAAAATGAGTTCAGTGCACTTAGCATTTTGAGGATATACATGAAATCCTTTGGAAAACTTAACAGACTCTCACTGCACCACATAAAGTTTCTGTTAAAACAATTTATGAAAAAAGAAGCAAAAAGAGAGCCAGAGACATTAAACGTCCTAATTATACATATATATATATAACTTTACTGTTTTACTAAATAAATAATTCCACAGAACATAAAATATTAGCATTTCACAAAACAGTTTGCAAATATAAAAAATGTACTTTTTTATTTTATTTTATTTTATTTTATTTTATTTTATTTTATTTTATTTTATTTATTTTATTTTATTTTATTTTATTTTTATTTTATTTTATTTTATATTAAGAAAGAGATACAATAGTCTTGCAAAAATATACATTCTCAGAGGGTTAAAAAAAAAATGGATTAGTTAATTTTATATTAATTGGAACATTTAAATTATAACAATGAGATGCACATCACTAATTTTTTTATTTTTTTTTTAAATCAACATCTTTATTTTTGGTATTCTCTGTGGTATAAAAGCTTTTTGTTTAAAGCTCTACATGACCAAATGTCATGAGCACTTTACTTATTTGAAAAGAAAATAGTATCTATATCATATTAGGTCAATGATGGCTGACATGATAAAAATAGTTTTTACCAAAAATTCTGAATAAAAATTTCAATTTTATAAATCAAATATTTTTGTTTACTCATTAATTAACATATATGTATATGTAAGTAAATATATAAGTAAAATAAAAGTAAAATAAAAGAAGTGATTGTTCCTTATTTTTTCAAGAACCACAATACCAGTTTGCCTAAGAGCATAAGAGTGTGTTTCTTCCTGGGTATCAGTGGATATAAAATTATATTTTTTTTAATTTTTATGAAAAATGAAAATTATGGCCACTTAGCTGTGGCCATAATTACTAGACAGTATTATAATTTTTTAGAGACAGTTCAGAGATTTTGAAAGCACTGGTAGAATAACATAAATATCCTTGTTTCCAGTTCCATAATTATATTTGAATTGTATTTAACTCGATTATTCTGGGATCCCCGAAACAATATTAATCAATCGCTCCATCTTTTTTTAACATTAATTATAAGATAGTTGACTAAGATTGGGATCCAGTGTATCTTCTTGAAAATATTCTAAGTGGTTCATTTTTACTTTCCTTGTTTTAGTTAATACAGTTGACTAAATTAACACAGTTAAATAAGTGATGGGGGATTTCGAATCAGAAAATAAAAATGACATATAAGTCATTCACTAGAAGATAGTCTGTGAGACTCTTGGAACAGAAAAAAAAATCTTATTTTTTCTTGTCCAGAACTAAAGGAAAACAGTAGATTTCTAAAACTTACAGATCCGTATTAAGGAATGAAATCTTGACGATTATTTTTTTTTCTATACACTTTTTTTCCTATACATATTTTTTTTTCCTATAGTCTTTAAGTGGTAAATTCAAAGAACTGTAATACAGTCCAGGAAGGAAGACCAGGTAGCTCAGATTCTGTCCAGCTAAATAGTAAGTAGATATTCATGTATCTCCCACAAAGATTAATATTATACATCCTCTCTCAGTTCCTGTGTTTGGCCAGTACATGGTGATATGTATGTATGTATTTATTTATTTATTTACTTATTCCCCCTTTTCCTAGTCAGAACTCCTACTAAGTAATGCTCTCACTGGCATTATGTAGGTGTGGTGGAATAGCTCCCATAATTGGATTGTTGGAATAGAAGGATACAGGCTCTTTAAGAAGACAAGCAGGGGATACAAGGAGGGGATGTCATCCTCTATGTCAGTGAGTAGCTGGAGGACTTAGGGATGGATAAGAAGCTGACAGGGTGTTTATGAGTCAGGGTTAAAGAGAGGATTGAGGCAGGTGACATTATAGCAGGGAGTATGCTACAGGCCACCTGACCAGGAAGACCAAGCAGATGAGGCCTTCTATAGACAGATAGAAGTAACCTCATGTTCACAACTCCTGGTCCTCATGGGAGTCTTCAACAACTATCTGTTGGAAGGACAGAACAGCAAGACATAGGCAATCCAGGAGGTTCTTGGAATGCATTGATGATAACCTCCTTCTCCAAGTAATAGATAAGTCAGTGAAGAGAAGTGCTATGCTGGGCCTTATTCTCACCAACAAGGAAGCGCTGGAGGGCCTAATGTGAAACTTAAGGGCAGCCTTGGCTGCGGTGACCGTGAAATGGTCCAGATTAGGATCCTTAAGAAAGTGAGGAGGAAGCACAGCAAGCTTACTACCCTGGACTTTAAGAGAATAGTCTTCAGCCTTTTCTGGGATCTGCTTGCACTGTAGGATAAGCCCAGGAGGGAAGAGGGGCACAAGAAAATCGTGAATATTCAAGGATCACCTTATCCATGATCAGGAATGATACATCCCAACAAAGAGGAAGTCAGGCAAAAACACAAGGAGGCCTGCATGAATGAGCAAGGAGTTCCTGGCCAAACTCAAACACAAAAAGTAGGCCTACAGAGGATGGAAGAAATGACAGATAAACTTGAAGGAATACAGAAACATTATCCAAGCAGCCAGGAATCAAATCAGGCAAGCTAAAGCTCTGTTAGAAGTAAATCTGGCCATGGACATCAAGGACAACAAGAAAGGCTTCATCAATGATAAAAAGGAAGTCTAGGGAAATTATGGACCCTCTCTGGGAGGAAGCAGGAGACTTGATAGCCTGGGATACGGAGAAGGCTGAGGTACTCAATGAATTTTTTGCCTCTTCACTGACAAGAAATCTAGCCACATAGCCCAAGTCACAGAAGACAAATGCAGGTCCTGGAAGAACAATGAACCATGCAGTATAGGAGAAGATCAGGTTTCAGACCAGCTAAGGAACTTAAAGGTGCACAAATCAATGGGACTTGATGAGATACATCCATGGGTCCTGAGGAAACCACTGGATGAAGTTATTAAACCACTGTCCATCATATTTGAGAAGTCATGGCAGTGTGATGAAATTCCCACTTACTGGAAGAGGGAAAACATAGTCCTCATTTTTAAAAAGGGAAAAAAAGAAGACCTTGGGAACTACAGGCCAGTCAGTCTCACCTCTGTGCTCATCAAGATTATGAAACAGAACCTCCTGGAAACTTTGCCAAGGCACATGGAAAATAAGGAGGTGATTGGTGACAACCGACATGTCTACACTAAGGGCAGGTTGTGCTTGATCTATCTGGTGGCATTCCACTTTGGGGTTACACCATTGGTGGATAGGAGAAGAGTGACTGAAGAGTGACTGACATCATCTAAAGCATTCGACACTGTCCTCCATTATATCTTTGTCACTAGATTGGAGATACAAGGATTTGATGGATGGACTTCTCAGTGGGTAAGGAATTGGGTGGATAGTTGCACTCAAAGTGTTGTGGTCAATGACTCATTGTCCAAGTGGAAATAAGTGATGAGTAGCATTTCTCAGGGATCAGTATCAAGACCGGCACTGTTTAACATGGTTGGTGACATGGACATTGGGATTGAGTGCACCCTCAGCAAGTTTGCCAATAACACTGACTTGTGTGATGTGGTTGACATACTAGATGGAAGGGATGCCATCCAGAGGGCTCTAGACAGGCTTGAGAGGTAGATCTGTGCAAAGCTCATGAAGTTCAACAAAGCCAAGTACAAGGTCTTGCATCTGGGTCAGGACAGTCGCGAACACAAATACAAACTGGGTGGAGAATGGATTGAGAGCAGCTCTCAGGAGAAGGGTTTGTGGGTGCTGTGTGATGAAAAATTTGACATGAGCTGGCAAAGTGTGCTTGCAGCCCAGGAAGCCAACTGTACCCTGGGCTGTATCAAAAGAAGCATGATCAGCAGGTTGAGATAGGTGATTCTCCCTCTCTATCCTCCTCTTATGAGTACTTGAGTCCTGCATTCAGCTTTGGTTCCTCCAGCATAAGGACATGGACCAATTAGAATGAGTCTAGAGGAGGACCATGACGATAAGCAGAGGTCTGGAACACCTCTCCTATGAAAACGGGCTGAGAGAGTTGGGGTTGTTCAGACTGGAGGAGAAAAGGTTCCTGGGAGACCTTATAACAGTCTTCCAGTACACACAGGGGGACTACAAGAAAGATGTGGTGACATTCTTCATCAAAGAGTGTAGTGGTAGGACATGGAGTATTGTCTGTAAACTGATAAATTTAGATTAGATATATGATATATAAAGAGTTATCTATTAAATATATATATATGGTGGTAGATTTAGATTAGAAGTAAGGAAGAAGAAATTCTTTA
Organism: Anas acuta; assembly: GCF_963932015.1. NCBI lineage: Eukaryota > Metazoa > Chordata > Aves > Anseriformes > Anatidae > Anas > Anas acuta. Next base: position 27,582,026 of record NC_089017.1, read on the forward strand.
CTCAGGGAGTGGTAAGGCACCAGAGCAGGTTTCCCAGAGAAGCTGTAGATGCCCCTTCCCTGGAAGTATTTAAGGCCAGGTTGGACATAGCTTTAATCAAGCTGGTCTAGTGGAAGCTGTCCCTGCCCCTGGAAAGAGGTTTGGAACTAGATGATCTTTAAGGTTCCTTCCCACTCAAACTATTCTATGAACTTTCCTGGTTATAAATTGTGACCATTGTACTTGGCCTTTTGCTGAATACATGTAAGAATTTGGCTGCATCTTATCTAAACCTTCCCATGGTTCATCTGAAAACCACAGTAGGATCTTCCTAAAATCCTTTCTTCCCCAGAAACTCAGTTTCTTCGGCCTTTGTACCACTTGCTTCAGCCCCTTGATTGTGTTCATAACACTTCACTGGAGCTATTTAAGTATATCCATATGTTTTTTGTATTGGGGAGCCTAGTAATGGACACCACACCATGTTACAGTCTTACACATACCAAGGGGATGTATAAAAGGGCAAGATCACTTTTTTGGCCTTCTGGCTTCACCATTGCTAAAGCAGGCTAGGAGGTAACAGACTTCTTTGCTGCAAGAATACAATGATGTCTCATACTCAACTAGTTGTTCACCAGGACCCATAGTATCTTTTCTACTAAGCTACTTTCCAAGTGTTCTGGTTTCAGCTAGAACAGAGTTAGTTTTCCTCCTAGTAGCTAGTATGTTGCTGATGTTTTAGTTATTGCAGATTAGTGCTAACTCTAAGCCAAGGACTTTTCAGCTTCTCTCTGTCCTGCTAACAGGACAAGCTCAGGGTGCAGCAGGAGCTGGGAGGGGACAAAACTGAGACAGCTGACCCAAACTGGCCAAAGAGGTATTCCATAGCATCTGATGTTATACTGAACAATTAATATGGGGTGGTTGGCCGGGGTAGGGAGACTTGCATCATGTTTGTCGCCCTCCTTCAGACACTCTAATAGATTTACATCCTTCTTATACTGTGGCAAACAAAACTGTACACAGTACTTGAGGTGAAGCCACACCAACACGGAGTAGGGAGGGACAATCATTTTCCTTGACCAGCTAGCTGAAGGATCATAGAATCATTAAAGTTGGAAAAGACCTCCATGATCATCCGGTCCAACCATTCCCCTAGCATCAGTATCACCCACTAAATCATGTCCAATCTTTCCTTGAACAGGGACAGTGACCCCACCACCTCCATGGACGACCCGTTCCAAAGCCTGACTACTCTTTCTTAGAAGAAATGTCTCCTATTTCCAACCTAAACTTCCCCTGGCCAAACTTGAGGTCACTCCCTCTAGTCCTATTGCTAGTTGTCTGCAAGAGGCTGACCCCCAGCTCCTCACAACTTCCTTTCAGGTGGTTCTAGAGAGCAATAAGGTCTCCCTTGAGCCTCCTCTTCTCCAGACAAAACAACCCCTATTCCCTCAATTGCTCCTCATAGGACCTGTGTTCCAGACCATTCACCAGCTTTGTAGCCCTTCTCTGGACATGTTCCAGGGCCTCTATGTCCTTCTTGTACTGAGGAATCCAAAACTGAACACAGTACTCAAGGTGCAGCCTCACCAGAGAAGAGTACATGGGGACAATGACCTCCTTGCTCCTGCTGGCTATGCTATTCCTGATACAAGCCATTGGCTTTCTTTGCCACTTGGGCACACTGCTAGCTCATGTTCAGGTCATTAATCAGCACCCCCAGATCTTTTTCCTCTGCACAGCTTTCAAGCCTCTCTGTCCCAAGCCTGTAGCATTGCATGGGCTTGTTATGGTAAAAGTGCAGAACCCAGCACTTAGCCTTGTTGAACCTAGGCCTCTGTACATTGACCCATCTTGTCCAGGTCACTCTGCAGGACCGTCCTACCGTTCGGCAGATCGACACTTCCCTCCAGTTTAGTGTCATCTGCAAACTTACTAAGGCAGCACTCAGTTCCCTCATCTAATTCATCAATAAAGATATTAAAGAGGATGGACCCCAACACTGACCCCTGGGTAACACCACTCCTGACAAGTTGCCAGATGGATTTCATTCTGTTCACCACTACTCTCTGGCCCTGGCTGTCCAGACAGGTTTTAACCAATCCAAGAGTGTACCTGTCCAAGCTGTGGGCTGACAGCTCTTCCAGGAGAATACTGTGGGAGGCCATGCCAAAAGTCCTTATTAAAGTCTAGGTAGACTATGTCATCAGTCTGTCCCTCATCCACCATGCAGGTCACCCAGTCATGGAAGGAGATGAGGTTGGTCAGGCAGGACTTGTCTTTCATGAACCCAGGATGACTGGGCCTGATCCTCCTGTTGTCGGTCATATGTTATGAGGTTGCATTCAAGATGACTTGTTCCATCACCTTTCCAGGCACTAAGGTCAAGATGGCAGGCCTTTAGTTCCTTTGTCCTCCTTACAAAAAGGACCTTGTATATTCTGCTTAATGAACAGCAGGATACAGTTGGACCCTTTGACAACCAGGGCACACCATTGACCCATATTTAGCTTGCCATTGAACAGAATCCACAGATATCTTTCTGTGGATCTGCTCTTAATCTTGTCATTCATATTCTTGTCAGTCAGTATGTACATCCAGGATTATTTCATTGTAGGTAACAGAATCTAGCACTTGATGTTTTTGGTCTTCATATAGTTGATGATTGCCTCTAGTCTGTCAGTATCCCTCTGCAAGCCCTCTCTACCCTCGAGGTTGTTAACAGCTCCTCCTAGTTAAGGAGCTCCTCCTACACTACAAACTTAATGAACATTTTAGTCATGCATCCAGAAAATTTATATTCTCAGTGAAGAAAACTGTCCCTAAAATGGACCCCTGGGAAACGCCACTAAAACCTTGGGGTAAAAGAGACTGTGTAGTAGCCTTTCATCCTTGTCTCTCAGAAAACAGACAAAAACCTAATTCTAGCATAAAGGAAGTAACAGACTGATATTTATTTATTTATTTATCTACCTATTTATTTATTTATTTATTTATCTATTAATTTATTTATTTTTCTCCCCACAACTGTGCCTTCTTGCCATTACTTTCTTTACTATCTAGATTGAAAGCTTTACCAGATTTTCATTATTGGATGTGAGAAATGTTTCTCATTGGCATAAAGTGATAGAAAAGAGTGTCCAATTTATCTTCAGCTCTTGTGTTAACACCTTTCCACTTCTGTGAAGACAGTTCTTTCTTCAGTGAAAGTCCTGCACTACCCCTAATGGAGTTTTACATATGGTGCTTATTGATATTTAGACCAGATGAACAGCTGTTTTGTCTCACTTTATAGTCTATTTTCTGTTTCTTTTATTTATGAATTTACTACCTTATTTTTCTCTTGCTGAAATTGTGTAACCGATGCCAGAGTTCTCAGATGCACTAGCTAGACATTTCAAAGGGGCTTCACATCATGCTTTAATATAATAATCATTAGCATATCTAGTATGCTCAAGTCAGATCATTTCCTGATATATTTCCTGAAATACAACAGAAAACTGTAATTGTAGTGGAATGGACAATATTTCTCCAAAGATGTTCCTCAGTGAGTCAAGCAACATTTTCTTTTCATGTTCAAAACATGTTCATTGAGAGATAGATGTTGCTGAAATTCAAATTCTAGAAAGATGAAGCCAAATAATATGAGTAAAGTAAATAAGGATTATCAATTACTAATATGTCATAGTTAGCAAGCACATTATAATAAAAAGAAATTAATTTTCCATTTAATTTCAGAGATTTCATTACAACCGTACTTTGCTTATTGTACACATAGAGATGAAATAAATATGTTAGTGAATGAACTGAAAGCTTGCTGTTATTTGGCTAAAATTAAGCAATAATAATAATAAATGTAAATAGTCTGCAGAAAAGTTATTAAAATATTATAATAGAAAAAAAAAAGAGCAGATGGTGTTTTTCACCTTTTTTCTGCATATATAAATAATATAAATAATAATATATAAATAATTATTTATATAATAATATAAATAATAATATATATATATATATATATTTTTTTTTTTTTGCTAAGTTGTTCATAATCAGTACAGTTAAAAGTGAATATAACAAAACAACATAATTCAAAATATTTTGGTCTCAGAATAAGAGAATTGTCTCTCATAGCTGCTTAATTACTTCACATAGTCAAATGTTCCCATTTTCCTATGTCACGTGATGGTGTGATCCCAAATTAACTTTACCAGTTACAAGTGATAGCTTTGTCCTGTCACAGGGCGCATTTTTTTCTTTGAAGTCTTTCTTGTCACCTTTACTATATAATGATGCAGATCTGTTTACTTTCAGAGTATGATGATGAAGAACATGATGAAGAAACAGACTTTGCCTAAGGGGTGGTGGTTTGTGGGAAGTGCAATTCTTTTGTTGTCACTATTGCACTTTTTCTATCATTCTACATTGTTTTAAGTTTTGTTGTTTTTTTTGTTTGTTTGTTTGTTTGTTTTTTGTTTGTTGTTTTTTTTTTTTTGGGGGGGGGGTGTTAGAGAGTATTTTTTTCCTATGTGAACAGATGTGTAAGCATAGACTAAAAATGTTTAAACATTCATGATGTAATTATCACATTTCTCTATTACCTTATTAAAAGTCCTATTAATCCCATGAATCTTCTAATCAATGGAAATTTTTCAATTAAAAACAGAAGTGTATTCTCGATTGGTGTTTCTACCTTCACAGGGAGCTAAACTCCATCACAACTGATCTCCCACTCGTCAAAGGACGAGAGGGCAGAAAATACAGTGGAAAAGGGCTCAGGGATTGACATAAAGACAGGAAGATGGCTCACCAGTTACCACCATGGGCAAAGTCGACTCCGTCTAGGGAGATAAATATCTTTTTATGCCTATTACTAGCAGACTAGTGTAGGGAGAAACTAAATGCAAACCAAAAATACCTTCTCCCCTCTCCCCCCAATCCTCCCTCCCTGGAGGTGCAAGGAAACAGGGAACAGGAGGTTGCAGCCCTCACCTTTTGTCACTCCTTCATCCTCTCTCTCTTCCTTCACTCTAGTCTGGCATTCCTCCCATGGAATGTAATGGAATGGAATCCCCTTCCCACACTGATCCTATGTGGACTTCCCATGGGCTGAAGTTCTTCAAAAACTGTATCACCAGGTCCATCCTTCAAGAATAGACTACTCCAGCATGTACTACATCCCCATGGATGGCAGCTTCCACCAGATCAACTGCTCCACCATGGGCTGCTCTCCACTGACTGCAGGTCTGGCCTGGAATCTGCTCCTGTGGGGTATCTCCATGGGCTGCAGCCTCCTTCAGACCAAAGCTACCTGCTCCAATGTGTACTCTTTCATGGGCAGCAGCAAGAATATCTGCTCAATTGTAGAAGTACACTATAGGCTGCAGGAAAAATTCTACTAAAAAACACCAACAGCACCTCCTCCACTTCCTTCTTCACTGTCCTTGCTGTGTACAGGGTTGTTTCTCTCACATTTTCTCATTCCTCTGTCCCACCTGCAGTTGCTTTTTTTTTTTTTTTTAATCATTGTTTCTTTGTTTGTCTGTTTATATTTTCTGAAATATACTCTCACAGAGGCACAACCAGCATCATTCATTGTCTCAGCACTGGCCAGCACCAGGTCCCTCTTAGAATTGCCTGAAACTAGTTCTTATCTGACATGGATCAGCTTCTGGTCTCTTCTTACAGAAGCACTCCCTCCTTTTTAGCAACCACCCTGTTGCTAAAACCTTGCTACATAAACCCAATATATCTGGGAATCATTAACATGTGTAAACTTAAGGTAGAAAAGACCTAAGGTATTTTTTTATGTGTTTCAGAAAGAAATCATGACCTTATTAAAAAATAATAATAATAATTAAAACACTCCACATAGAGAAAAAGCTATTGGTTCAAAACTACTTTTATTTTACATAAACTAAAAATAAACAAGCTTTATGTAGCTGAACAAGAGGAAGTCCTGCACCTGAGGAGGAACAACCCCATATATCAATGTATGCTGAAATCTACCCGGCTGGAAAACAAACTGTCACAAAATGAACTTGGGATTCTGGTGAACACTAATGTGACAATCAGACAATAGCAAGGCCATGCCTGGAGTACTGGATCCAGTGCTGGGCTGCCCCAGCACCAGAGAGACACAGAACTACTGGAGAGAGTCCAGTGAAGAGCCATGAAGATGACAAAAGGACTGGAATATCTCTCCTATGAAGAAAGGCTGAGAGACCTGGGACTCTTCAGCCTGGAGAAGACTGGATTAGGGGAATCTTTCTGATGTTTATAAATACCTGAAGGGAGAGTGCAAAGAGGACAGAGTCATTTTATTTTTCATTGATTGCCAATGTATCAGGAAACAAGGAAACACTTTTTTTTTTTTTTTTTTTACTGTGAGTGTGACCAAGCACTGGCACAGCTTGCCCAGAGAGGTCAAGCCCACCTCATATACGTGGTCCTGAGCAATGTGACCTGGGTAGCCTTACTTGATCAGGAGGGTTGGCTGAGATGACCTTCAGAGTTACATTCAGTGGTTCTCTGGTTCTATGAAAGAGAAGAAAACTTTCTCCTTTCTTTTTTACTGCTCTCTGTTATATATATCTGTTATATTCTCTGGACAGAGATTTTAAGGTGACATCAATAGAGATTACAACCTTTTTTTTTTTTTTTTCCTAATCCTCTTTTAATGTAAATCTTTAGAAATTTGAAGAGAAAGCAGAATTTCAAATATGGTAATGCCGCTATGGGAGAAAGGAGCCTAGTGCTAACAGTACAATATGGATAAATCCTCCATTTTTGAATAACAGTCAGCTTTCTTGCCAGAAAAAGAAATATTAAAAGGAAAATGAAAAAGAAATGGAAAGAAAATGAAATGAAATGAAACAAAACAAGAAAAAAGAAAAAAGGCAAAGCAAGGCAAGGCAAGGCAAGGAAAGGATGATGATAAAAGATCTGCTTGAAGTAGAGATTCATATTTGTAAATATTTTTGGAAGATCACTATTTGAAATGCCTCAATTAATTAACTCAATTCAAAAAAAATCATGTATTAAACATTAAACATTTTAAATGTGTACTATGCCAATCAGTATTACAGAAGGAAAAAGACATTTCAGCTTGGCCCTTTCTGCATTGTAAAAATGTTTTTAGCATAGCCACTTGATCTATGATTAATTCTTTCAGAATGTGTAATAGATATACATGTATAATTATTAATGTATAATAATATTTTCAGAAATACTGAACAGACTTATTTACAAAAAAAATATTAGCAAATGCACCCATACGTATTGTAGTATTAACTTCACCGAAATCAGTAAAGAGAACATTCTATTACATTTTCTTTCAGAATATTAGTCATGCCTGTTATTTTTTTAAATCTTCGTAATCAGCAGTTTAGGCCATTCAAAATTGTATTTTTCTCATTTGACTATTAAAAGTCCTGTGAATGATTTATTGTCCTGGATGAACATAATTTATACTATCCTAATAAATTATTTAATAGTGTTGGCAAAACAATATTTGCTAGTTTTATTTTCTGTATAGTGTATAGTATACACTGTTAATGTATTTAAGAAAAAAATCATAGTTTTAACAGACCTATATTATTAGTTCATATAGTTCTGTGTCTACACATATATAGTATACACATAGTTCTGTGCTCAATATCAAAACATAAGCAAAAGCTCAGTAAGAGAAAAGACGGAGGCTGGTGGTAGACAATGTGTAATTTTAACTAGATCTTTAAAGTATTATTTTTGTATAGTTGCTGTCTTAATGTTAAAATATACATATATATATTCTTTGAATTAATAGGCACAAAATCACTCATTCATTAGAAAAATACAATAAAAACACAGCATCATGGCACACTGTTCTGAAAAAGAAATATTACACAAAACTATGAATACCTGTTTTAATGTAGCTTACATTCATTTATTTCCAATTATAACAACACTTTCCTCTTTTTGTTATTTAATTATTCAGAGTTACTATTAATTTGCCAGGAGCAGCTTTCATTTTCCACATATCTTCAGGACTCAATTAAGTTATCCTAGATACATTTCTTTTTTTTTTTTTGAGTTTTAAAACATTTACAGTCTGAATATATAATTTTATTTATTCATGTAGTTTAAGGCATTCATCAATGATATCATGAGAGGAGAAAGAGGGATGATTAAGTAATAGAGTTGTTTTTTTTCTTACATTATGAAACAAAGTAGAATATGGTGCATTATCCATTTTATGCAGCTTTTATTATACTGTATGTGAAAAGAGCATAATGGTATGCTTGCAAGCCTTCAAGTCGTTAACCTGATGAAGCATTATGACAAGAGTACAAACTTATACTCAGAAACAGACAGTATATAATTAGAATTTGTATTTTCAGAATCCTGTATAATCATTAAATAATGAAAACCTAAAATATATGTCATCAAATCTCTCTTCTAATTTAGGCCTAATGTGTTTCACTGGAAAACCATATTGCCTCTGGAAAAGCATATTGCCTCTGACAAATAAAGACAGAAAACTGATAACAGAAGATGTGGAGAAGTCAGAGGTACTTAACAAATACTTTGCCTCAGTCTTCACAGGTGGTCAGGCTTCCCATATCTCTCGAGACCCCAAAACTCTAGGCAGGGGCTGGGGGAGCGGAGTCCCTCCCATTGTAAGTGAAGAGCACGTCTGGGGCCTCTTGACACAATTTAACAACTACAAGTCTATGGGGCCTGATGACATGCCTCCCATGACCCTAAGGGAATTGACTAATGTAGTCACCAAGTCTACTTTCCATCATATTTGAAAAAATGTGGCAGTCAGGCATAGACCCTGGTGACTGGAAAAAGGGAAATATCATTCTCATTTTTAAAAAGGGTAGAAAGAAAGACACAGGGAACTACAGTCTGATGGGCCTCACCTCTTTGCCTGGCAAGAACATGGAACAAATTCTCCTGTAGGCAAGGCTAAGGCCCATGCAGAACAAGGAAGTGATCTGAGACAGCCATTATGGCTTCACGAAGTGCAAATCATGCCTGACCAATTTGGTGGCCTTCTGTGATAGAGTGACTGCATCAGCTGATAATGGAAGACCAGCTGATGTCATCTACTTGGACTTCTGTAAGGCTTTTAGCATGGTCCCACATGACATGCCTGTGGCCTGGACAAGCATGCTCTTCTCCGGGTAAAGAACTGGCTGGAGGGCTGTGCCCAGTTGATAGTGGTTAATGGTGTTAAGTCCAGATGGTGTCCCATTACAAGCGTTGTCCCATTACAAGTACTGGGGCCTATCTTGTTTAATATCTTTATTGTTGATTTGGATGAGGGAATTGAGTAATCATCTGTAAGTTTGCAGATGACACCAAATTGGGAGATACTGTCGATCTACTTGAGGGTAGGGTGCCCTTCAGATGGATCTGGATAGGCTGGATTACTGGGCTGAGGTGAATGGGATGAGGTTCAAAAAGGCCAGGTACTAGGTCCTGAACTTTGGCCACAATAACCCCATGCAATGGAAACCTGTTAAGAGAAACAGGACCTGGGAGTGTTGATGGATGCTTGTCTGAACACAAGCCAACAATGTGCCCAGGTGGCCAAGAAGGCCAATGACATCCTGGCCTGTGTTATAAATAGTGTAGCCAGAAGGAGCAGGGAGGCGATCATTCCCCTGTTCTCAGCTCTAGTGAGGCTGCGCCTTGAATACTGTGTTCAGTTTTGGACACCTCAATACAAGAAGGGCACTGAGGCCCTGGAAAGTATCCAGAGAAGGACAACAAAATGGGTGAGGAGTCTGGAGCACAAGTCTTATGAGGAGTGGCCGAGGGAGCTGTGATTGTCTAGTCTAGAGAAGAAGAGGCTCCAGTGAGACTTCATTGCACTCTACAACTTCCTGGAGGGAGGCTGTGATGAGGAGGGAGTCAGTCTCTTCCCCCAGATAACTAATGATAGGACTCAAGAAAATAGCCACAAGTTGCACCTGGGGAGATTTAAATTAGAGATCAGGATAAACTTTTTCTCTCTAAGAGTGGTCAGGCACTGGAACGGCCTCCCCAGGGAGGTGGTGGTGCCACTGTCCCTGGCATTGTTCAAGAAGAGCCTGGAGGAGGTGCTACAAGATATGATTTAATAGTGTTAGTGATAGGTGGTCGGACTAGATGATCTTTTAGGTCCTTTCCAAACTTGTGTTTCTATGATTCTATGATTCTGTGACATTCTAATATCTAAATTGGACACATAGGGATTTGAATGGTGGACTATCCAGTGGATAAGAAATTGGCTTGATGGATGCACCCAGTGAGTAGTGGTCAATGGTTCTATGCCCAGGTGCAGGCCAGTGATGTGTGGTGTTTTAGGGACCTGTTCTGGGGCAGGTGCTTTTCATTATCTTCATCAATGACATGGATGATGGGATTGAGCACACCCTCAGCAAGTTTACAGATGACAACAAGCTGAGTGGTGTAATTGATACCAAGGAAGGAAGAGATATCATTCAAAAGGATCTGGACAGGCTGGAGAAGTGGGTCCACATGAAGTTCAAGTGCAAGGTGCTGCACCTCAGTCAGGGTAATCCCACACATGAGTACAGAAAAACTACATGAGTACAGAGTACTGGGAGAAAAACTCACTGAAAGCAGTCCTGAGGAGAGAGGCTTGAGGGTCCTGGTGGACAAAAAGCTCAACATGAGCCAGCAGTGTGCAATTGTGGCTCAGAAGGCCAACTGCATCCTGGGCTGCATCAACAGAAGTATGATCAGCAGGTCAAAGGAGATGATTGTCCTCCTCTACTATGCCCTCGTGAGGCCTCACCTGGAGTACTGCATCCAGGTCTGGGGCCTCCAGCACAAGAAATATGTGGACCTGATAGAGTGAGTCCAGAGGAGGGCCATAAAGATGATCAGAGGGCTGGAACACCTCTTGTATTAGGAAAGGCTGAGAAAGCTGGGGATGTTCAGCTTTAAAAGAAGGCTCTGGAGAGACATCATTGCGATCTTTCAGTACTTAAAGGGGTCTTAAAAAAAGGATGGAGAAGGACTCTTTACTTCAATAGATAATGATAGGACAATGGGGAATGGTCTTAAACTAAGAGAGGATAGCTTTATATTAGACATTAGGAGGCACAGGAACAGGTTTTTGAGAGAAGCTGTGGATGCCCTATCCCTGGAAGTGTTCAAGGCTAGGCTGGATAAGGCCTTGGCCAATCTGATCTTCTTGGTGGCATCCCTGCTTATGGCTGGGGTGTTGGAGTTAGATGATCTTTAAGATCCCTTCCAATTTGAAGCATTCTGTGATTCTATGATTCTGCTTGTCTGTGGCTGGCCTACAGCTCTAGAGATCACATAGTCCCACCTTGGTTCAAAGCAGGGTTAGATAAAACAAGTTGGCCAGGTGGGTTAGAATAACTCCAGTGATCAATATTTCTTAACCTTTCTGTGGAAGATGTTCCTGTATTTGACCACCCTTACTGCAAAGAAGGTATGTTCCCCCCCCAGCATCTCCCCTCACCCATCCCCCTCCTCCTCCCCCTTGTCCTTACAAGCAGAACTGCCTGTATTTCATTTTGTGCCCTTTGCCTCCAGCCTTGTGTAGTGGGTTTACGTGGCAAGGTTTTGGTAGCAGGGGGCCATAGGGGTGGTTTCTGTGAGAAAGATCTAGAAGCCACCCCATAAAACGCTGTGCCACACAGCAGCCGGGAGAGTCAAGGGAGTGAGAAACAGCCTTGCAGGTGCCAAGGTCAGTGTAGAAGGAGGGGGAGAGGTGCTTCAGGCGCCAGAGCAGAAGTCCCCTGCAGCCTGTGGTGAGGACCATGGTGAAGCAGGATGTCCCCCTTCAGCCCATGGAGTACCACGGTGGAGCAGAGTTCCATGCTGCAGCCCGTGGAGGAGACCACGGTGGAGCAGGTGGCCCTGCACCGATGGAGGCTGCCGCCTGTGGAAGACCCCTGCCAGAGAAGATTCCGGGCCAGACCTGTAGCCCGTGGAGAGGAGACCACGCAGGAGCAGGTGACCTGGCAGGAGCTGCTGCCCATAGGGGAGCCAGGTTGGAGCAGTTTTCTCCTGAGAGATGGACCCTGTGGTACGGACCCATATCTGGAGCAGTTCTGGAAGAGCTGCTGCCTGTGGGAAGCCCACGCCAGATCAGTTCGTCAAGGACTGCATCCCGTGGGTGGGACCCCACAGCACAGGGGACGAGAGTGACCGAGAAGGAGCGGCAGAGAAGAAGTGCTGTAGACTGACCATAACCCCCATTCCCCCGTTCCCCTGCGCCGCTCGGGGGGAGGAGGTGGAAGAGGGTGGATGGGGGAGAAGGTGCTTTTGGTTTCTTTCCTTTGTTTCTCACTTCTCTAGCTTGTTAGTAATGAGCAATAAATCTTACTATCTGTCTTCTTATGCTGAGTCTGGTTTGCCCGTTACACTAATTATTGCGTGATTTTCTCATCCTTATCTCAATCCTTGAGCCCTTTTCACATATTTTCTCCCCATTCCTCTTTGAGGAGGGGGAGTGAGAGAGCGGCTGTGGTGGAGCTCGGCTGCCCACTCGAGCGGAACCACGACACCTTGTTACTGGGTACCACTAGAAGTGTTTGGCTCTATCTTCTTTACAGCACCTTATCAGGTATTTATGAACATAGACAAGATCTCTCTGAGCCTTCTGTTTTCCAGGCAAAACATTCCAAGATGTCAATATCTCTCATCTGCTGGAGAGTCCAGTGCTAACCCAGCACTCCACTGTGTCTCATCAGGCCTGATCCGAGGGGAAATATCAATATCACCTGTTCAAACCTCTTGCAGTGATGTTCTACCTAATGAAACTCAGAAGGCTGTTTGCTTGCTTTGTTGAAAGAATACACTGCTGACTCACAGTTAACCTCATGCCTACCTGGATCCAGAGTTGTTTTTTTTTGTTGTTTTTTTTTGTTGTTTTTTTTTTTTTTTTTGTGTGTGCTTTTTTTTTTTTTCTGTAAAGCTGCCTTTACCTTCAGCCTATGGTGGCTTGTAGGGTTTCTCACTCTCTCACGGTGGATGTGGCACTTATTGTTCTTGAACATCATGAGGTTACTGTCAGCCCTTTTCTCCAGATCATTGAGGTCACTCTGAATGGCAACATACACATTTGGTATATTAACTCAGGTTGGTATGTCCTGCAGATTTCCTGAGGGTGCACTCTGACCTACAGTCCTGGTCAATAATGAAGATGCTCAATAGTATTGAACCTGCTACTGACCTTTGGGGTACACCAGTAGTGACTGTCCTCCAGCTGGACCTTGTTCTACTCATGACAACCCTCTGGAATTGGCCATTCAGCCAGTTTACTGTCCAACTCACTTGTAAAGCCTGTACTTCATCAGCTTGTCAATGAGAACGTTATGAAAGACATTGCTAAAAGTCTTGCTAAAGTCAAGATAAACATCCACTACCCTTTCATCTACTGAGACAGTCAGTCATCTCATCACAGAAGACTGTCAGGTGCCTACCTGCCCTCAGTATTTGGGCCTCAGAATGCTTTCCAGGAGAATTTGCTGCACGGCCTTCCCAGGAATTGAAGTGAAATTTATGGGTCTTTGGTTCTCCAGATTCTCACTCCTTTCCTTCTTCAAAATAGCATTTTCCTTTCTTTCAGTCTTCATGACCCTGCAATCATCACATCCTTTCAAAGATAACAGAGAGTGTTTGCAATGACACTGCTCAGCTCTCTCAGTCCTTGTGGGTTCATCCTGTCCAGCACCAGCAACTTTTATTTGTCCAGTTTATACAAATGTTCACAGACCGGATGTTCCTGCACAAAGGGTAAGCCTTTTTTTCCACAATTTCCATTGGTCTTAGGCATCTGGAATCACTAAAAACAGTTCTCAATGGAGAAGACAGAGGTGGAGGTATTCACTACCTCAGTATTTTCCATGACATTTTTCTCTAGGCCTCTCCTCTATTCTTCCTTTTGCTGCTTCTAAGCCTGTATGTATACATATATATCCCTGTTACTGATTGGAAAATGGAGACCTAATAAGGGACTTACTCAAGGTCAGAGAAAAAAATCAGAATTTTTGAGCCATTTGAAAAGCCGTGCTTTATGTCCATTCATCAATACTGTTCTTTCTCTGAATAAAATCTTAATTTAATGTGTATAGGCAATGGGAATAAAAGACTATGAACAAATAAGTATATTTTTAATTTCTTAGTAAAGTCTATTCAAAGAAAGAGATACATATCAAAGAGAACCAAGTCAATTTCCTAATTTTCTGCAACTCAAGAAATATGTATTTTTTTCTAACTTCTTTTTTTTATTATTATTATTATTTTTCTTTTAAAGCAGAAACAAATACATTCTTCACAGTGATTTCATTTTTTCCATGTTCCTTTGTCCAGTCTTAGGCTGGAAATAATAAAAATGTTGAATGTTCAAGAAAGGTAAGTACATTTTGCATGCTACATCTTTTTGCCAAAACAGAAACAAACCACAGTTGGTGCTGATCTTTTAAAATAGAAAGGGAAAAGGTAACTTAAGACTTTATTCTTTTAAGGTGTTATGTGTCTGAGCAGCTGCTTTAAAGTTTTGTTGTGTGACACTGTGCTGAAAACCTTGCACAGTCAATCCCAAGCAAGGCAATGATAAAGACTCACTGATAACACCATTTGGAATTATCAAGCACAAGACCGTATTTTTGAGCATTAAAATTATTTATAGCTCCAGTTCATTAAAGCACAGGGATTCACTGCAAAGCCCTTTGAGTACTTAATTTTCATGTTCAGGATGTGCTTGCGAATCCTGGCAGTTCAACGTCTTCAGATGGACGAGACTTCAGAAATCCCAGTTATAACTATAACATCTATAAGCATCTATAAAACATCTGATATATGTCGTAACTTATGTTAATTGGTGTAGCTTCTAAGTAATCATATGCCTTCTGCAGTACAAACACTGACCACTTTTTATTGCCCTACAAACATACATGTACACATGGGTAAATTTTATCTAAGGACCGCACTTACTGTAGATCTGAATTTTGCTTCTCCCAAAATATGTTTTGGCCAATTAAAACAAAGTGGCATTCATATTCCATTTAAGAACTTTTGTTCAAGCCTTCCACCCCCCCCCCCAAAAAAAAAAAAAAAAATAAAGTTTGTTTATTTATTTTTACCTATCATAATTCTGGCCAAAGGATACTCATATCACAGTCTAAAATAAGGTTTAATAGTAACATGTTTACAGCTAAACATATCCAGCTAGATTACAGATATGCTGCATTTTATATAATATGCAAAAATATTTTATACTTTCCCATTTGTATCTCCTTTATGGATAGAAAATACAAAAGATCTCTAGACTAATTAAATACTATATTAGTTGATTATCTCTAATTAAAAATAACGAGGAATGAATGTTCTCTCTAGAGCTTTAGATGATTTTCTGTGATTGTTACAATTGATCTTTAATTGTTCCATCTAAAAATTAATTTCCTGTCCTCATGATTATCTTCTTTGAAATGCTTATGAATAGGATATGGCTAACTGGTACTTTGACTAATTTCCCTGAAGATAGTCTGAATTATTTCTTATCACTACAATTGTCCCTGAAGAATTTTACCTTGTTTTCAATAAAAAATCTTCAGTATTATATTTTCTTTCTTACATTTTATATTTATTTATTTTCAAGTACTGAAGACAGTGTGTAGGTAGCTTCATCTAAACTACTGTATGTAAACTAAAAAGAATGTTAATGAAAAAAATGACTCTTGGCAACATCTACATTCTGTCAAAAGGAGCAGAACAAGATGAAGCCAAGCCAGTTAATATGAAGCTGTCTCTACCATGATACAGTAGTTTGATAGATTTCCTAATTTATGTCAACTGGTATAGCTTCCAAGTGGTTATATGTCTTCTGCAGTACAAACACAGACCTTTTTTTGTTACCCTTTGCTTCAGCATCTTGTCTCAATGGGCTACTTACAAAGAAGGTAAACGGGAAAATTCTTTTGCTTTCTGTTGCAGGTTCTTCCCATTAATAACCACGCACCCCTATGTTTACTTACAAGAGAAACAGTAGCTAGGTAGTAGCTATTTGTGTAGAGGTAATACACTGCAGGGGTGGGGCTCGGGAGCAGGGAATCTTTATTTGTATTTGGGGAAAAACAAAACAAAACAAAACAAAACAAAACAAAACAAAACAAAACTCGATCTAGGTTAAGTACATATAATTTTAAAAAGATTGCACAAAATCCTTAACATCAGAGAAGAAAGAAATTGAGGGAAAACATTTCTACACATGCTTCTTAACCAAGCATTACCCACAGAGCTTCAGAAAAAGATTTTACTTTGCTACTTCCATCATCAGGAAATACCTAAATTTAGGATACATTTCAACTTAATAAAAACTGCAGATGAGTGTGAAATGGGAATAATAACACCATTTTTATAAAATTTGTATCAGACCATACTTCTTATACATAACTCAAGCATTTGAGGCATATTCAGATCTCATACAACTGGTAGATATAATGAAATATGTTTTCTTGAATTTTAAACACTTCCTCTATTCCTTTGGCATCTTATTTGATTGTCCTGCAAAGGAAGTGTCTAGAGGACAAAAACCTTCTTAGAAACTGATGCTGTGGGAATGTGAGATTTACTCACATTCCAGGGAGATTAAATGCTACTTGATACATTTGTTCTTTTATTTGTAATTTAGAACAGTGTTTAATATTTTTTGTTTTATACAATTTTATGTACATAATTATTGAAAATTTCAAAATTTTAAAAACTATTTAACAATATCTAAATAACTGTTATTAGAATAAATAATGGTTGTGTGTTTGTTTGTTTGTTTGTTTTACTGTATATATTGGAGATATTTTTATCATCTTATTTTCATAGGAATTCTCTAAAAATTAAAGTAAGACAAAGAAGTAGTAAAGAAGTAGTCAAGTAGTCTTTTTTTTTTTTCCAAATAAATCGAAGTATTTCTGAACCTTTCCAGTAAGTGAGTATTAAAGAGCATGCAAATTTGTTTATATTCAGACATTCATTTAATATCTTAAGAAGAAGTAAGAAAGACATTTTTATAATATCTTATATTTTAAATATATATTAATCAGAACTGGAATATATTTTCCAATGTATTTATGACTATTTAAGCTTACTTGATTATTTTTATTTTTATATTTATTTGTTTTGTGATTCTGATACATACTAAAGATGAGTGTAGAAAATATTAATTCTAGTTCCAAAACTATGATAGATGACAGACTTAAGAAAACTACCTAAATTGGTAGTATCACTAAGCTTTAGCCACAACAGTGTCCCTGCTTCAAGAGTGTTACATTACCTTGAGCAATTTTTCCCACCAAAAAAAGCAAGAGAAATACAGTTTTATCTGAAAAGAGTGGACTAGAAATAGAGCAACAGTTGAGCATCTGAGAAAAGGTAACACACAGACACAAAAATATTCTTAAAAGGTTAACTTCATTTTTAAAATAGACTGTGTTGGGCACTTTGTTTTTATCACTATTTTAGATATGCACTAAGGAAGGGAAAACCACTTTATTTTTAAATCAGAACATCAGTTATGTAGGGCTCTTACTCAAAATTTCAAATTTCAATCTTCAAATACAGTACAAGATACACCTGATACTTTATATTTATACATCTAAGGAAAAATAGAAATATGGTGTATTTACTACGAGAAAATATTCTGTAAGTCATTTTGCTATAAGAATGAAAAGTAAGACTGGAGGAATCAGCAGAATGTAGGTTTTGGTGTCTTTGCCCACTCAAAAACAGATATGCTAGTAAAAATTGTTACAAAATAGGTTTATAATTTACATATAAACCTTTTGGTCTTTTGTCTGGGCCAAGGTCTTCACATACAGTAATATCAATTCTATAAAATACTGGATTTTTTGCTGCAAGTTATATGTCTACA
The DNA here is from genome assembly GCF_963932015.1 of Anas acuta. Taxonomy (NCBI): domain Eukaryota; kingdom Metazoa; phylum Chordata; class Aves; order Anseriformes; family Anatidae; genus Anas; species Anas acuta. The sequence goes on from NC_089017.1 coordinate 27,599,904, forward strand.
CAGTATTTTCATATATACACAAACTTGTTCTGCTTGCATACAGAATTTGCTTAGCATAACTTATTTCTCTAGAAGTAGTATGACTGTTACGATGACACCGTGCTCAGATTAATACACCTTGCTATGAGACAGTGCCTATTAACACAAGGTACAATTCTATCATGGTCAATACAAATATAGAATAAGAGCTCATTTACTTTATGTTGGCATCCATCAAACCCCTACATTTCTCAGATACTGAACTGTTAAGTCTCCAGAGTACTCACCTGTGCTCTAAATCATTTTTATGCTGTTGGTTTCGATGGTTGTTGGCACTTTCCAATCCTGAACAAATTAATTTTGATGCACTCCTTTGAGATAAAGCAACACTGATATGACCATTGTCATAACTGTGGTGCAGCTACATTCAAGCTTGCTTTGTTCAACCTAGCTTTTGTACTGGAAGCAGTGAAATGGCTCAGTGCAGCTCTAAGCTTGATTGAATTACTCATGGCTATTACTTCTCAATTGCAGCTATACTGCATTTGGGACCCAGGCATATATTGCTGTATGGTTTTGTACTGAGTCACATAGACATTATAACCCTATCAGACCTTGACAGAGCTCCTTTATTTTATTAGCACTGTGGAGCTGCCCACATCCAAGAAACACATCCAAGAAAGGAAGTTAAGCATAGACATGTTCAGTGTTGTCACAGCTAGGCACTCTGAGAAAATAAAAATGAAACAAAACCTACATACCTACATTAGCATTTTTAAGTGGCATTCCTAACCTGTTCTAACAAGAAGAAAATATCCAACTCCTAAATAATCTTACTGGTACCTCAACAAGTACCTAGCTTATCATTTCCTTTAGGTGCATAAACACTTAAAACAGGCTTATGGAGCTGATAATAAAGGAAGAAGTTATTCAACACTGAACTTCTGAACTCACTAATCTTTCCTCAGTGAGTTACAGTTATGTCTTTTTATTTATTATTATTATTATTGTTGCTGTTGTTTTTTTGTTGTTGTTTCTGTTGTTGTTGCTTGTTTTTAGACTCTGTCTTAACTGAGATAGAACTAGACAGGATGTCCATGAAGAAGCCTGAGTATCAGTACCTTAAACAAATCAGTTGGCTTTCTTCTTGTTCTTCCAATCTCTGAAAGAAAGCTCCAAAAAGCCATTCATATTGTATGTGTTAGTAAGAATTAATGCCTGTTATTTGGTTTCTGGACTGCAAAAGTTACATCAATATACCAATGAACATATAAAGTATAGTATCTGATTCACTTCTGGTGATAACAAATAACACCAAGTTTTGCAACTATATACAAAAACAGGAACAAATAAGCAAAAATACTTTTTTTTTTCCTGCTACAAGAATTTCTGAGTCACAGATAATAAAATGCATTCCACTGACAGATAGAATATAAGCCACATTTAGTGGCAGCTTTATTTCATATGGACATTATTGTATTATTCCATCTTCCAAACGTGTATAAATCCAGAGAAATTTTACTGCTTGAAAATGTAAATGAAAAAATAAGGAGTTCTTAATTTTTTAACAATAAGTGTCCTTGGAATGACTGCAAGGAATTAACTTCATAATATTTTTCTTATGTCATATTAACTAGCTAAACTGAGAATACTTTTTTAAGGATAGAAAGTTAAATTTGTATAAATGAATACAACACCAGCACCACAGAAGCAGGCTGCTTTGCCTGAGCCTCTCTACAAAGTTCATCACAGATACCTGGTAAATTGGACTACTTGAGCAAATAGAACTCTCAGTTCTATTTGCTAAGCATAAAGTAAATAAATAAATAAATTCTAGATTATGGTTGATCTCTATGTGTGAGAGTACAATCAATCCTATGCTGTACCTTATGCATTTACCGTCTTCACAGTTATTATAAAGTATTCTGCCTTACACTGAAATTATAAGTTTCAGGCAACTAAGGTTCTAAGAAAACTGTAGTATTCTACGACTGCAAAAATACTTAAGAATATATCCAATTATATTGAACATATACTTCACATACTATTATTTTTTGTTTTGTTTTGTTTTTACACTTCTGAAATGCAAGTCACAGAAGAGATTGTTTCTCCTTTATTTTCAAACATTTCTAAATTAAAAAAAAAATCCCCTTTAAATTAAAAATACGAAACATTAATTTATTAATGCATTTATGAAGGAGATATTACTTTGCTGATATTAATTGTGCATTCTTTAATATGCATCTGTATATAGTAAGGAATGAAGCATGTCAGTAATGAAAAACAAACACAAACAAACAAACATAAAAACTTCAGGCAAAACATACCTTGTTGTACATGTACACGTGCATGTACATGTAACTTGACTCACTAAAAACAAAACCAAAACAAACTATAAGTAACTATAACAAAAATGAATCTGCATAATCACCTGAAAAAAAAAAAAAAGTGTCATATTTTAGTTCTTTAGTAAAGAAAATTGTAATGGATGGGTATGACAACCATATTGTTCAACATATTCATCAATGATTTGGATGAGGGAATAAAGTGCACTGTTAGCAAATTTTCTGATGACACAAAACTGGGAGGAATGGCTCACATGCCAGAAGGCTGTGTTGACATCCAGTGAGACCTAGACAGGCTGGAAAGTTAGGCAGGGATATATTTAATAAAATATAATGAGGGCAAGCGTAGAGTCCAGCTTCTGGGCAAGCACAGCTCCAGACACCAGTATAAGTTGGGGACTGCCCTGCTGGAGATAGATGTAAGGGAAAGGGACCTTGGGGTCGTGGTGGGCAGCAGGATGACCATGAACCAGCACTGTGCTCTTCTGGCCAGGAGGGCCAATGGCATCCTGGGGTGTATCAGAAGGGGTGTGGTTAGTAGTTTGAGAGATGTTCTCCTCCCCATCAACTCTGCTGTGGTGAGACCACATCTATTGTGTCCAGTTCTTAGTCCCCCAGTTCAAGAAAGACAGGGAGACTTGAGAGAGTCCAGCACAGAGTTAAAAGGATGACTGTGAGTGGAGCATCTCCTTTATGAGGAAAGGTTGAGGGAGCTGGGCCTCCTTAGCTTGGAGAAGAGGAGACTGAGGGTTGACCCTATTAATATTTATAGACATGTAAAAGGTGAGTGTCAGGACAGAGCCAGGCTCTTCTCAGTGACATTTAGTGATTGGACAAGGGGCAATGGGTGCAAGCTGGAACATATGAAGTTCTACTTAAATGTGAGAAGAAAGTTTGTTGTTTTTTTTGTTTGTTTGTTTGTTTTTTATGGTAAGGGTGACTGAACACTGGAACAGGCTGCTCAGGGAAGTTGTGGAGTCTCCTTCTCTGGAGACATTCAAAACCTGCCTGAATGCATTCCTATGTGATCTGACCTAAGTGTTCCTGCTCTGGCAGGGGGATTGGGCTAGATGATCTCTCAAGGTCCCCTCCAATCTCTCACATTCTGTGATTCTGTGCAGTAACTACCCATTTATAGCTAAATTCTGTAGTTGTCACTCCTTTATTAAGAAGCTTGCCTACTGATTCAGCACTAGGTTTCAGAGTGGAACAACACTCAATTCCTAAATCAGAATGTGAATGGGACAACAATAAGAGAAGTAAATTTGACAGACACTTGCTTACAATACATACATGGGTATATGTTGTAAGACTATAAACCCATAATTGTGGAAGTTCAAATTATTGACTGCTGTTTTAATTTATATCCTTATCAAGAACTCATGAGGCTGCAAGAGAGGTTAAACACTAAAGACTACTGAAGGAATGAAAGAGTGAAAGGACACCAGACAATTTCTCCCTCAGAAAATAGTTAATGTTGTATTTTATTTAGTAATATTAAGTTACAAATGGTCTTACAGGAAAAATCTAAAAATTTTAAGAATAGCAAGAGTTTGTGACACATATTTGAAAGAAAAATTATGTTTTGCAGGAGAAAATTTTCTATTCAGCTTTTTTATTATGAACTGTTTGTGACCCCACTTCAGGAAGATTTTACAAGAGATACTATCCTTGTCAGGATGAATTTGATTCAAGTGACAGTTTGTGTACACTGCAGTGACTTTAGCTTCTCTGCTGAAAAAAGCAAGCTTTGAAGATTTACAGCCAAAGATTGAATCTAGCAGTTCACCATAAACTCAATTTATCATCAGACATTACCTTATCAGATAGTTCCACATGGTAGAAAAAATAAGTGGAAGGTTTCATTAATTCTTTGGCGTATGTGACTCGATTCTAACAATATATCACTTCAACATGAACATTTCACTACGAACTCACTTTATTACCTACATGAGCATATATAACTCTTATAAAAGTCAAAAACAGCATCCTAAAGCAGTTTCACCTGGTAAGTTCTTGCCTAATACAGCAACTTTATTTCCTAGTTGCATTAATTCAAAGGCATGTTTGTATTATAAAGAAAAATGAGAAAGTATGGGCTTACACGTAAGCCCATAAGTAAAACTCAGAGAATCACTGAACAGTTGAGGCTGGACGGACCTCTAGGTGTCATCTGGTCCAATCCGCCTGCTCAAGCAAGGCCACCTAGAGCTGATAGTCCAGGACCACGTCCTGGCTTCTGATGTCTTCTGAAGATGAATGAGGAGGGAGACTCCACAACCTCTGTTGGAAATCTGTGCCAGTAAGTGTCATCTGCCTGGTAAGTGCCAGCTGACATTCAGAGGAAACCTTCTGTGTTCCACTTTGTATTTGCTTCTTGCATTGGGAATCACTGAAAAATGCCTGTCTTTTTTTTCTTTGCACTCTCTCAGGGTGACTATGATGAGATCCCCCTGAACCTCTTCTTCTCTAAGCTGAACAGTCACAGCCTTTCCTTATAGAAGAGCTGTTCCAGTCCCTTCATCATCTTTCTGGCCCTACATTGAACCCAAACAGGCTTTGAAACTCTCTTGTTATTCTAAGTGTCTGCAATTTGTTTCAATCTCACATGGTGCTCCTAACAAATTATCCAATCTGTTTCCTTTCATTCTCACAGAGAATAGGGAAAATTCAGAAACAGCTTTCAATTAACCCAGGATCCAGTCATGTAGTACCACAGGAAAATTTAATCTGCTAACTCCCTACAAGCCCACACTGAGATTTCAGAATTCACGATAGGTCTTGAAACATAATTCACTTAGATAATTATTTGTATTTTTAAAAATAACTACAGGTTGCTTGTTTGTTCTTACAACATTTGAAAACCGTTTTGTTAAAATGCATGTTAAATTTGCTTTTCTTAAAATTATTAATTCACCTGTTAAACATGGAGTCTTTTTGTATGTCCACTGCTGGTAAATGTTGTATATTATTGAGAGACAACTATGTTGCTGTACATAACAAGTTCTTTACTGTTCAACTTCATAACAGGAATTAATATTCAAGAATTTTTCATGAACACCAGTGAGTGTTCCAAAGCACTAATCTATTCTAGGTGTTTTGTTTGGTTGTTTGTTTTAGTCTCTTTAAATCTTCTCTAATAGAGCTGTAACAGATGTAAGCCAGAAACAGGAAGGCTATTGAGTAAGCAAAGTGATTTCTAAATTTATGTATATTGATAAAGAAGAATCACATCTACAAACTTGTCAAAGGCTAAAGATATAAACTGATACAAACTAAAATAAATATTCAGGCAAAAATAATGTTTTGTTTTAATGATTAATAAAAACTTTTCATTTTGATTTCAATATCTTAAACTGAGTTTTCAAACTCCAGTACTGAATTAAAAAGTTAACATTCATTCATAGCATTCTCACTTCATTTAAACAATTTCAAATGTCGAAAAACATTTCAGGTCCATAAAAATGCATCAAAACTAAACTGTTACAGTAATTTTGTTAATGAGTAACATTGTAAGAAAATATGATCCATCAGAAAAATGCTGATCATTAACATGTACTTAACAAAATTTATGTCAAGTAGGAGTAGGATATAATAAACTTTTATGGTGGATTGTTGATGTGTAAAGTAGCTCTGATTTGTAAAGAAGCCTTAAGCAGTTAGGCATTAAAACATCACTGATTTTCAATGGAATTTGGGTACTATTATAAAAGTCTCACCCCAGACTACCTGTCATTAAGCAACAAGTTCAGTCCGTGTTCTTCAATATAAAACACGGTTGATTACTCTCATATTTTCCTTAAAACTTTCAACTTTCAAATGGACTTCTGCAGTAAAGTCTAGTGTGTAAGTCAATCAACCCAAGAAGAAAGAACATACACACACAAAATTGTATGTAGGTATTCCCTTGTATAAATTGTATAAATATTCCCTAATGATCAAAATGGCAATATCACAACTAAGACTATTGTACTATATTTGCAAAACATTTATATATCATTTGATAAAATAAAACCATGAGGCTTTTAATAGGTCATAATTCTAAGTGGACAATAGAAGCTACCAGCACTACAGACTACCAAAAGCCATTATATGAACCCATCATTTTACTCAGTAGGAAAAATACTTTTGCCATATACAGTTTTCACATTGTATAAGTCTGTTATCTCTGTTTTAGTACACTTAAAACCAGAGCCCTGTCATTACATATAGTGTTTCACAAAACAGATAAATGAGATATCTGCACCAAATATCATTTTGCAAATGATGTTGTGTCTGAACCACGCTTAATATGTTTAGCAATTTTCTGTCTCCTAAGAATAAAGCATGAAAATAAATGAAGGTGCACTTTATTGAGAATAATTTAATCTTAAACAACATTCAAACCAAGGTTATTTTCTACTCTCCCTCCCTGCCTGGAAACTTCTTACCAGCAGAAAAAAACTGTCTAGTATTGTACAGGTTTTTGACTGTTCAGATAAGTACAGTATGCAGAAAAATTTTTCTATGGATATTATATAATGCTTATTTCAAGAAATCTGCTATATCGGTTGCTAAAGTACTGTTCTTGTACTAGTCTATTATTTGTAGTATGACATTAATTTGTTAAAAGCGGAATTTCAACTGTTATTAAGAATGAAAATCTGTTTTATATATCTATAAAATATTTTCTATCCTCCCTCCCTTGCTTATGACTCCCTAAATAATAATATTTCTTCAGACTTTCACATAATCTTCCTACTGTTTAGTTTTCCTATTAAAACACAATATATAAAGTACTGAGACTGTCATATGATGTTTAAAAGCATAAATAAAGATACTGAGAGTGTATACCAAAGGTATCAAAGGTATCAAAGCACAGGAAAGGAGCTCCCCTTTTCAGAACCTTTAGGTTGCATTGAGTACAGAAGTCATAGCATATCAAGACCAATATTAGTTTTCTGAAATTAGAAATTAAATGATACTGATGGATGGTCTTGTGCCTGAAGAGTTAAACTGAGATGCATGGATCATAAGTTCAATTCCTGTTTATATCACGTTTTACCTTGATAAGAAAATTAAACCTATCTGTAAGTAAATTCTGCCTGTAGATGCTAACACTTTGTCTATCTGGAATATTTAGATTGTTATTAACTCAGACACTGACAGCTACTGAATTGGATCTCCTCATTCCTCTGACATAAAATAAGAAGAAATACAGTAATTTTATTGTAGTCTGTAGGCTTATAAACTCAAAATAAGAGTGTTTTGCTAAAACTTCAGTGTTCATGGCACTTTTTTGTTGTTGTTGTTTGTTTGTTTTTTTTCCTAACATTCTGCAGTATCCACTAACCAGAGCAGCAATATTAAAACAATGCAGATCCAGGTATGCACACAAACTCCCTCCCCGTAAATAACAGCCTGATAAATAAATCATTCTCAGAGATGAGAATGATCTCTTATAGAGATTACATGCAAGCAGGAACATTCTTCTCACAACACTGCTAATATGGAAAGGAAGTATTAATCAGTTATGTGAGATTTACAAGTAGTTACTATTCAGAATAAGCTTAATCATTGTGCATAATACTCTTTTTCTACTGGTTCCATGCTCCACTTATCTCTGTCTTCAGAGAATATTGCTAGACTTCAAGATCTTTCAAATAAATTCTCCTTCCTTCCTTAACATGAAGGAATGTTCAGTTAAATTTTCACATATCGCCTTCTCTAGGCTGCAAACTACTCATTTCTAGAATACATCCAAACCCCTCCATCATCAGATAGAAAATAGATGTTTTTTTTTTTTTTTTTTTTTTTCCTCTTTTTCCTATGATTCATCTTCAAGTTAAGAAAAAGCAGTATCATGCCTTCTCCATATGGGTGAGAGAAACCAATGGCAAAGTTACCCTTAATCGTGTCTTTCAAACATGATTAGGGGAAGCCAGAAAGGGAAAGCAGCGTATCTGTCTCTGCTTCTCTTGGAGTACCAAAGGCGAATAACCCTTATGGTTCCTTTCACTCCAGAATGAAGCAAAGGGGAAAGGATCACTTTATATATTTCTCAGGTTCCTTTTCACCTTAAGTTTTGAGAATGGGAAACATTGGATAAGCTTCCCCAGTTACGAATAACTACCAGAACGATTTGCAAAGTGCACCTTAAAATAAAACAATCAATTATGCTTTGCTTATGCATAGACTAGTGGTTCTTCTGGGGTCCCATTAGTTTTTGAAATCTCTAAGTCCAACCTCACTATATTTCAACAAACGTATGATTTGGAGACATGTTTTAGGCTTTAGTTAATCTAAATCTCACAGAGGTTATGTTAGTGATTTACTGAGCTGTAACATCTAAGTAATTTCAGATTTCAAAAACTAATTAATCTACCCAGAATGACACTTCTCCTGGTGGGAACATTCTCTTTTTAAAAGAAGTCAGCTGTTTTAAAATCAAATTATCAATGCAGAAATGTCCATTGGAAAATTATATCATTTTAGTAGGATTTATTCACAGTAGATGAAGATAACTTTTGAAGCCACAAAGCTGTACATATATCACGGATGATGCCAGAGGACAAGAATACAGGGATGCCATCACTGAGAGAGGAAACACTTTTCTTAGATGAGTATATCTAATTTCAAACAATGACAGGACTATTTTCTTCCCAAACAAGATAAGTGCCTGAGAAATAAAGGGTAGAATATATACAAGCCTGTAATACTACCTGTCTAAGGTCTGCAGCTACTGTATTTTTCTTTCACAAGAAGCCTATAAATTTCCAAAGCTGTCTACAGTAATAGCTGTCTTATACCTTAAAGATGCAATGTATGGCTCAAACTTTGGATAGCAGACCATTTAAAAAAATTGCTCTTAGTGATATTATACCACTACCCTGGAAACTTAAAGGCATTTTTCTGGAAAGACCAATCAATTTATGATGATTTTCAACACTCTAATATGTACGAATTTAAAATAATAATAATTAAAAAAAAAAAAATGTGAAAAGTGATGGTTTCAAAGTTCCATTAAAGCAGTGAAAGAAGGGCTATATACTACTAATTAAAGTTTTTTTTGACATCACAGGAAGACAAGAATGTTTAACTCACTTGTTTAGCCAATGAAATAATATCATCCAATTTAAACAGTTGCATTTGCTCAGGAAAAACAAACAAACAAACAAAACCTTATAATAAAACCTTCTAATGAAAAGAAAAGTTTCTTGAGAACTCAAAAAAAAAAATGGAAAAATCGAAGGTCTGAATTTAGTTCTCACTTTGAAGCTTACGGAAGCTTACAGAAGCTTACATTATGCAAGAAAATGTACACTTGTCAAAAATGTATTTGAATATCAGTGAACTTTTTATATTGTAGTATTAAACCAGCACTTCTGCAAACAGCTTATGAATTAAGTACAGTCACAGGCAGAGGAAGTTCAAGTAGATTTTAATTATTTATAAGATCTTCACTCTTGTAATGTGTAATCCCTTTGAATAGGGATCAACTATTCCATTTCATCAATGGAACTTATTGATGCCATGCATTAGGCAATTAAATAAATAAAAAATATATATATTATTCAGTTTTTTGTTTGTTTTGTTTTTAATATACATATATTTCATCATCCAGTGACTTTTAATTTGGTTATGTTTCTCAGAAAAAATAGTACACATATAACTTGATTTCTGTGAATCATAATAATAATAAAATAATAATAATAATAATAATAATAATAATAATAATAATAATAATAATAATAATAATAATAATAATAATAATAATAATAATAATAATAATAATAATAATAATAGCATGAATTCTCAGGTGTGGTAGCATTAAGTCTTTTGAAACAAACTAGGCACTTCGAACTAATGGAAGAAGCTTTCTAAGTTCTCTGAACTATAGTGACAATACAATAATTTGGTCACTGTTGTAGTCACAATGCTGTTTGTAATCTGAAATAACAAATCTTAGCCTGTTAATCTAATTTTCCTACCTACAATGAAAAAATGGAATAACATAACATTTATTCTCCAAATGAAAAGATTATGATTCCAGAAGAAAGTTTTATTTTTGTTTTTTAAGAAATGTTGGATAAAGGAAAATTTCATAAGAGGAAAATTTCATTGATATAATATTCCTTATGATGCTGTCAGTGTTTTATAAGAAAAATTATTATCAATTTTAAAATGAGAAGCGAAACATTTTCAGGCCTGTGGAAATGTGAGAACCTCATTATTTTCCTGCATATGAAGAAGTAATATGTGAAAACTAGCTAGCATATTCACCAATCTGCAAAGTAGAAATCTCTCCAGGTTACAGTTGCATATTGTATATATTGTATACTATATATATATGTATATATGGGTACATCTTCAAGATAAAGTTGAGAAAGAAATGTATGGTTTAGCCTTAAGATATCCTTACAATATTTATGTTCTTTTGGAAACATAGCCTGCAACCAAGATAGTATGCACTGTGAAAAATAAATAAGTAAATAAATAAATAAATAAATAAAATAAAAAATAAATCTTGTTCTATAATGAAATATTGGAGTAAGCAGGAGGTAACAGATGATGACTTCAATTGATCATGTCATCAATTGATCATGTCATCAAAATGTTCAAGAGAATAAAAATTTCAGTAAATAATTGTAAGATGTTTAATAGAAATTTATGTCTTGAATATTAAATGGTCAGCTTCAATACAATCTACTGCCAGGACTGATCTCATTCTAAGGTTAAAAATGTTCATATGAAAGAAATATACTCAAAATATTTTCCACTAAGACTGTAACCAAAACCCACACTAAATGTTTAATTAAATACAGAAGCAGTCAATTAAAAGTATGAAATTTAAGAAAGATTTACCCTCTCCCATAACTGTAATCCTGTTTTTATAATCTACATGATGTAGTTAATGATTTTAATCTGTTCTTTCCTTGGCATTTATGAAGTATACTTGAGATCATATGTAATGCATATTAATTCGTAGTATTAATAGTTACTGTAAGACATCTCAATTATAAAATATAATTAAAAATACAACTTTTTTATTGTTGTGGACTTATGTTCTATGATTTAGCACTTATTGCATGGAAATAAATTTTCATAAACAGGAGAATAATTTATTTGTAATTTGTTTTGTTCTACTTTGTTTGAAATCTCACAAATGGTATTTAAAAAAACAAACACACACACACACAAACCCAGCAACAACACAGAAAAGCACTGATTTTTCTGCCAGAATACTCTCACTTACTGCAAAAGCAAACAAACAGAACATACAGAAAAGCCTTTCTGAAAAGCAGCTTCTCAGACTGCTTCCTTCATAGGCTCAATTCCAGTAAGAGTGGCAAAAACCCTACGAGTCAACCTTTCACCTGACAAGAATTAACAAAAAGGCAATTTTCTATCACTAGAGAGACAAAGCAGCTCACTTTTGCTCCTCATAAACTATAACCTGGACTACTCCATGAAGCTCTTACATTAATAAGTAATCTTTCATATTTTTCCTAAAAGGCAAGTGTTTTCTGAAACAATTTTTTTTTTTTTTTTTTGGATGGACCACTTCAGATTTCAGTCAGAGGTGGACGAAAATATACCAACTGTAAATAATTTAAATGTTTTTTATATAAATGTTATGTTATAATTTTATATAAATATATACTGTATTATTTAATACACTATAAATGTTAAAAAAATAAAAATAAAAAAATCACATTGGCATTTGCAGTATAAATTTCTGAATAACTATTTATTAATGTTCTTCAACTGTAGTTTCATTGGGAATAGGAGCATATGATCTGTTCTCTTTGGTATTTCGATACCAAAAAAACAACAGGTTCCCAAATAATTTTTGTACTTCAATAGCAAAAATAAAAATGAGGGATCCAGATTTAGGACAGGAGGGTATGGCCTCAAATTTTTCCAAGGGTAGTTCCAGTTGGAAATTTCCTAATTTATTGGCAGAAAGAGTAGTTAGGAGTTGGAACGGGTCACCCAGAAAAGTGGTGGAGTCCCTAGAGGTGTTTAAGGAAAGTTTGGATGTGGTACTTAGGGACTTGGTTTTGTGGGTGATATTGGTGGATGGTTGGACCAGATGATCTTCTAGGTCTTTTCCAACTTTAATGATTAATGATTCTAGGAAATAAATTATATTATTTTTAATACACAACTTCTTGATAACAGAACACATAAGTTGTATCTTGCTGACAGATAATTCAGTAGAATGGTTGAATGGCACAATTTGTTGGTTCAAAATGAGCTATTCTTAATATAAACTAAACTTAGATTTTCCACCAGTGAATGAAAGTTCCTGTATCACATCATGAGTCCTGAACAGTTCTGTCTTGCTTTGAAAAGCATTGATTTTAGCAAGAGACACAGAAGATTTCCACATATAATGTCAGGAAAACAAATGTTACCCACAGTGCAACATCAGTGCATTCATGCAGTTGAAGTTTTCATCTGAACATGCCATGTGCAAATTATAATGCTTAATGTTGCTATTTCTATGAGCATATTCATATGGCTGTGTATCAAATATTATCTTAAAGAAATGCAAAATATGTTCTGTGGAAGAACAGATTGCAAGCACTTGTACTACATGTGCTTTAATATATTCGTGAATAATTAAGCCAGACTTCTATTAGTTTAATTATATTTTTTACACGTTTCTTATTAGACAGCTAGTTTAATGATTTTTTCCACACTTTGAGGTGAAATGTTCATATTAGGATTCTGTAATGAGAAAGAAAGCATAAATTTGAAGAGTGTCTTTCAGGCAGACTAAAAGAAGGGTTGCCCTATTCAACCTGTCAATTCCTAATAATAATAACAATAACAATAACAACAATAACAACAACAACAATAATAATAATAATAATAAAGTTACAATTGAAGCTTTACAAAAATCATATTTAGCATAAATATAATATAATCATTATTGTGCATTTCCACAATAAATTATAAAAAGGAAAACAAATAATACAGAAATAATACAAATCAATCTACAAGCAGTTATGTTTAAAATAAATGAGGTAGGTTTTCTATTTCTTATAAGTCAATTACACCATTATTGTAAAATGATGCAGAACATTTAAATGATTTCATGATGTGTGTGAAGAAGATGAATTCTTAATTGTTATCAGGAATCCAATTTACCATTGAGTGTAAAATGAACACCTTTGGAAAGCTGTTACTATAATTAAATAACATATCAGATATCTCTCCAGAAAACAGTGTTTTGAATACAAAAATGACAACTACAAATGTATTCTCAACAGACTGAAAAAAAAAAAATAAATAAATAATCCAGTTTTACTGAAAGTTACAGTTTTGAACACTCTGTTTAAGTTATATATGATAAAAAGAGGAATAAACTAGTACTTATTCTGTACAAGAGATGCATGCCTTACAACTTTAATAAACTTCTCTTAAAGGGTCAGTAAACATGTAAACAAGAGAGATATCCAGTCAGCATTTCCTATTTGGCTTTGTGAGAAGTATTTAACTAAGTGTATAACTAGGAAGTCTTGGAGAAAGTAAGTTGTCACAGAATAAAGTGGAAGTGCCTTACATAATTACCAGTTAAGGACCAGGAGTCTGGACCGGAGAATGTCCAGACAGTTAAGGACAGGAGACTTAACTGGTAATACATAATTACAGTTAAGGAACAGGAGACATAAATTAGGGAAAAAATATAATTTTAAACTGTTGCCATTAATGATTGTGTTGGTACTGTTCTCTTTATTAATTTTTCAAATTATTCATGAAAAGGAGTGAATAGTTCACTGAGGAAGTAATAGTTGTAGATAGAGCACTGAAGATGAGGCAAGTTGCAGAAGAGTCTTAAATTACCATCAGATAAAAACAAAACAAAAAACCAACCAAACAAACAAACAAAAAAAATAAAACAGGAAATGAAGTTCAACAAACATAAAAACATAAATGCAGAATTACACACATGGACATTTGTAAACTTCTGAGTCTCTGTAGGGTTTCAGTAAAAGTATCAGCTCCCTGCTCAGTAGTGATCAACAACACAAATAAGATGTGGCAAGAGCTATTAGGGAATGAAGACATTAACAAAATATATACCATACAGAAGTTATGTTATACATACTTCTGAAACTATGCTCTATCTACATCACATTCTTCTCAAAAAGAGTGCAATTGATATCTAAAAGGTGAAAGTGGTGACAAAGATACATCATGAAGTGAAATGTTTCTGTACAGGAAAGAAATAAGTAGAACTGGGCTTCAAAACTGAGACTGCCAAGCAGGGATATTCTGCAGATTAAAAGTTACATATAACATAGAAAATTAAAAGGAAAAAAATGTTCTCTATCAGAAGACTTCTTATAGTATTACCAGTTAGGTCAGGAAAGAGCTACAGATGGTGAAAAGCTGGGTGTAAAGAAAACATGTTCCTTAGAAATGCCAGTAAAGGCCTGGATTTTCCTTTTGGTCTTTCTCAGATTGGATTCTGTTTTAACTGAAAGTCAGATACCAAAATATCTCAGTCCTCAGTGAGGAGGAATTAGGATGTTAAGATAAAACAATGCATGATAAATAAAAACAATAGTAATACTCTGGGATTCACAACAAAAAAAAAAGAAAGATGGAAGCATAAGAGGGTAAAGAAACAAGACTGACCGTTTGAGGGCTTTCATTGGGTTGACCAGGTATGGAAGTTTGAATGTTGTCCTTTCTGTATGACCAAAACCCAAACATCTTGTAATTTATAAAAGCAAGTATCTTTCAGGATCCTCTTGAATTTGGATAATAAAATCACTACCACAAACAGCAACCACACACACACACACACACACACAAAAAAAATAGAACAATTTTTTATGTTTTGTTAGTGAAGTTAGAATCATCTCATTTGTAACATACTTCAGGACATCTCAGTTTTGCAGAATATGAATTCATGTTTCATGTATTTGTTATAACTGAGGGGCGAATAGCTTCCTCAGGGTCAGAACTACCCAATCAAGTAGTATGCACAGCTCAAAGTACAATTGAAATAGCTTCTGTAAAAAATGCGAAGTATTCAGAATAAAGGAAACATATTAATACAATTCTATTGTCCAAAATGAAAGGCAGGATATTAGTTGAAAAATTAAAAAACAAACAAACAACAACAAAAAAGAATAGAAAAATAAAAAGTGTAATGGTTCAAAACAAACAGTAAAGCTGTAAACTTGAAATTCCTGAAGTAATTTTTAGAAGAGTTAGGCTCCCAGTAAGGGGGACAAAAGAGTGATTTCATTTTTAAAGATAAAAAAAAATAAAAAAAATAAAAAAAAATCTCATTATGTAACTGTTCTTGTTTTTCATAAAGCACTACAGAAACAACGTTTCTGTTACTCATTGAAAATACCTTTCTCAAGAGGGGAACAGCAATCAGCTAATTCAGGTCATCAACATATGTCTTTATTTAGCTCATGACACAATTCTTCTTCTTTCATTTTATTTAGTGTTTTTAATATTTAGTGATTTCCTGAAGATGTGCTACGTATTAGTATTATCTGAGTGAATATATGCAGAACACTTCTCAAATGGCCAGCTTGTTACCTCCATCTCTGCTACATGGTCATGCTGTAACTTTGTGTTAGTGCTCCAACTTTCTCATCAAAACCTTTCATCAGTTCTAAAATGTTCTGGCAAGTACTTTTTGATTCAATATTTTGTGACAAAAAAAAAAAAAAAGTCCATAACTTCATTAAAAAGATTTCCAGGTTCTACTTCCTTTACCACCAATGACCATCTATTAAGTAAAGGAAAAAAAAAAACTGTCTTCAGAACAGGATGATACAAGCACACAAAAAATACAGCATGGGGTGCACTCTTTCAAAGAGAGAAAAAAATAATAACAATCAAATAACTTCTTATTAATCAAACACTGGCAATTCCATGGCTCAAATGAGGCAGGATCCTACTGTAAATAAATAAATAAATAAATAAATAAATATCATTAGACAATTAAATGACAGCATAGTGTACACAAATAAGAAGGCCAAATTAAGATATTGCAAGCAGACTTGTTTAAATTTATTTAATTATTTTCTGAACTGCCTGTTTAATGTTTCAGAACTAACAGTGTTGTCTAAAGACAAACATGATTGTTCTCATCAGCATATCATAATCTTTGCACCATTTTCCATTAACCAGCACATAAAAATTAGCTCCATAACACTAAGGAAAAATACATCAAAATGACACATTTGCCATAAGTAACTAAGTATGTCTTGTATTAGTGGGAGCTCTAACCATCAACCATCTGATCATGTGGGTGGGACTGAGTTGTACGAGGAGTTATGTATTGCCATGCTAGATGCTACAGATCTGAGAACAATCCTGGGTCATCAGGTCATCTACAATGACCTATTTACTTATGTTTAAGCAACAAAATATGACTGCCTGTGCAAAGCTAAATCCATGTATCCATCTTCCTGGTTAAATGAAGTGCATTAGGAATGTACTATGTCAGACAGTACACACAGTGATCACTTGTTTAGTCTACTGATGTTTGTCTTTCTTTATGCTAAACTCAGATACAACAGCCCATCCTTCATTCTTCTGTGTATTTCTTCAAGCACTGTTGTGGAAAGGGACAACGCTTACCGTTTGTTGAATAACATAACACTCTCATAAAACCTGATAAAATCACCACAGGCAAAGAAAAGTAAACCAGCTGTCAAGTGGAAATAAACTCATTTATTTATGATTTTGAAAATTTAATTTTCAGCTAAAGATTTCACCTAAAATTCATTTTCAGAAAAGCATATACTGGAAATGCCCTCTCTAGATACTTGGTTCTCTTAGAATAATAGCTAACACCTCAACATCTGTAAGTAGAGCCAAGCATTTAAGGAAAGAGCTGGCAGGATATTTATCTGCTTTTAGAATACTGTTAGAATACCTTGAGAATTGCCACTAGCATTGGTGAAAAAAAAAAATACTAATATTCAAGGAATTCAATTTCTATATTTTTCTAAATAACATCTTGGATATTTTTCCACTTCTGTATTCAGTAGATATATTATTAAAGATATACAGCCTACTCCAAACTTACTATAAACTAAGTCTATAAAGGTAACCATTCTTACCCAGAGCTGCAGCTGAAAAGCCAAAATTCTTGATTCATATTTCTTCAGGGAACTTAACTTATATCAGTATTATAGAAGCATTCTGAAACTTTTGCACTGTAATATCCTGGAGAAGAAGACATGTTAGAGCATGTAATGTTCTCCATTCTCCTTTGAATATCTGTGCTCAATCTCTCAGGAATGCAGAATACTTCTAACTTGAGACCAAAATTATTTTTTTTCCATAATCACCAGTAAACTAGCTGTGCTTCCAAACAGACAAAGTACAGGAATGCAGGCATCAGAGACTTTCTGTCAAAGGCAGTGCTGAGAACAGAAACTGGACTCCTTCCTTATAACTGAGATACTTCAGTTTCCCAAGCTGCATGAAAAAGATTAGCAAATACTTCTTTGAAAGACTGGTAGCTCTGCATCACTAAATATACATATACACAGTTTATATAGCATTCCAGTGGTTTCTACACATGGATGTATTTGAACATGTGTCACAATCTTAGTGATGAGAAAACTATAAAATCAAAATAAGCTTGTTTGGTTAAGCAAATTCAAGTTAATTTGACCCTCTGATTCTGTTCTGCAGTGTTGTTGCTTCTTTGTTGTTGTTGTTGTTTGTTTGTTTTGTTTTGTTTTTGTTGTTTTGTTTTTGTTTTGTTTAATTGTTACATTACGTGATTTCAAGGGTAAAGATTTGCACCGACGATTTTAATTTTCAATCCAAGGTCAAATCAAGGACAGTACCCAAAATAGGAAGTTATAAGGACCAACACTCTCTTTATACAATATTGTATATATTTATGGAGCCAGGCTCTCCTCAGTGACATCTAATGACATCTAAATAGGGTAAGGGGCAATGGGTGCAAGCTGGAACACTGGAGGTTCTGCTTAAAAATGAGACTAACCTTTCTCACAGTGAAGGCAACAGAACACTGGAACAGGCTGCTCAGGGAAGTTGTGGAGTCTCCTTCTCTGGAGACATTCAAAACCTGCCTGGATGAATTCCTGTGTGTCCTGGTTTCAGTTAGCACAGAATTAATTTTCTTCCTAGTAGCTGGTGGAATGCTGTGTTTTGGCTTAGGATGAGAAGAGTGCTGATAACACCCCGATGCTTTAATTGTTGCAGAGCAGTGCTTATACTAAGCCAAGGACATCTTAGCCTTTTGCTCTGTCCTGCCAACGGGCAGGCTGGGGGTGCAGTAAGAGCTGGGAGGGGACAGACCCAGGACAGGTGACCCAAACTAGCCAAAGGGGTATTCCATACCATCTGACGTCATGCTAAACAATATATAGGGGTGGCTAGCTGGGGGGAGGGGGCCGGACTGCTCGGGGTTAGGCTGGGCATCGGTCAGCGAGTGGTGAGCAATTGTATTGTGCATCACTTGTTTGTACATACTATTATTACTTTCCTATTATCACCATTGTATTATTATTGTTATTATTTTATTATTATTTTGTTATTATTATTTTCCTGTCTTATTAAACTGTCTTTATCTCAACTCACGGGCTTCACTTTCCATTTCTCTCCCCCGTCCCAGAGAGGGAGGGGGGAGGGTGAGCGAACGGCTGCGTGGTGTTTAGCTGCCGGCCGGGTTAAACCACGACACTGTGTGACCTGATCTAGGTGTTCCTGCTCTGGCAGGGGGATTGGACTAGATGATATTTTAAGGTCCTTTCCAGTCCCTAACATTCTGTAATTCTGTGATACTTTATAGTCACTGGATGTCAATATTACAGGGTATTATTTTTTCTTGATTGTCAACCAGCAAGAAATTTTGAGTTTATATGAGGAAACTGAGTTTATATACATCTGAAAATGTACAGGATAAATGATATGCCAGAATTTCAAAGCAAGGCCTTTTACTTATGATGATTTCTGTCATATAGGTGATACAGATAGTCTGAGGTTGTAAAATTTGGGTCCAGGGAGAGGAATTCCAGTAATCTCTTTCTCTGTAGTTACTAGCATCTTCCAACCAGTTTTTCTGATGGGTTAAAGATGGGACTTCATTATGTCATGGGAATCCTCATTCACTCTAGACAGAACTTAGTACTGGACACAATTTCAACTGAGGATATTTCAGTTTCAAATGTGTAAATGACTAAGATTTAACCAAGCTAGGTCATTTTGTTTGTTTGTTTTTATGCACAGGATCCCTCCTTAAATTTTGACAAGGAAATTAGTTAACTCTGTAGTAATTCATTTTCCAGTACTAATGCATTGTTGATAAAACGTGTTATAGTGTTTCTCTTTCATTCCCTATAGTCTTCTGTAACCACATGGCATCTAGTAGAAGTGACTGGATCTGTTGTTTATCCTTCTAATGCAAAAACCATGAAAAACGTGTACTATGTTAGAATTAAAGGTCATAGAGATGACATGCTATTAAGGCAATGAATTTCTGAATTTTTCTATCCAGCCTTCATGTGAATATCCTATTTGAAGGGGAAATAAAACTTGTTCCTGGTGTATGTGTAGCTCAGCTAGCTTTCTCAAATGTCTTTATCCACCTTCTCTTTAAGCTTGCATCACTTTTCTAGCTGCAGACAGTTTAGATCACAGACACTGAGTGGTCACATGATTTTAAGTTTCCGTATGATGACTGCAGGTTTTAGACACTAAGCCCACTCAAGCATACTCTATTTTAGTCTGAACATTTCTTAGCTAGGCATAAATTTGTACACCAGATGCTGCCTTATAATTAACACATTGGGATTTGGGAGCTGTAGATTTTTCTGGTTACAAACTTCCCATCAAACCGACATCTGTGATTTATGCTTCCAACTTGCTTTCAATATATTTACATAATCTGTTCGATATAAGGAGAGATCATAAACTCTTCTTACATATTTAGAAATATATTCCACAAGAAGTGTTAAAACCAAATCAAGGTATGACTTAAGTTTTGCTTTTACAGAGATAGTTATTTAAAACACCTATAATCAAAACTTTGCAAAACAAACATAATTTTCCTTTCTTCCCAAGGGAGAAGGAGAAAAAATAAAAATAGAAATAAAAAATAAAGTACTTGAAAAAGAAGGTTCAGAAATTAAATATATGTATATATATGTATATGACCTTTCTCTGCCTTTTGAACATTGTTAGTTACTTTGTATTTCCTGTTTTTTCGTTATAAGCATTTCAGAAAACTTCAGACTATTTTAAAAAGACCAGTAAGGAACAGCATAGCTGTGTGTGGATCTGCAGCAATGAGCCCCATACTGACCTCAGTGCCAGGGTGCTTTCCTCTAGCCCTCACAGCTGCTATTCGAAAAAGTGCAGTTTCAGTCTCTTATCTCTGGAGGACACAAGCAGCATTCCTTTAGAACATCTGTCAGGGCCATCCAGTAAATCAAATTGATCATATCAAAGGAAAAAATTGTCTGCTGCACAGAAGGGTCTATTCTGAGAGAAGATGCCAGAAATTGCTCAGGATCTTCCCCTTTTCAATCAGAGGGTGGTGTGGAACTGCAACAGATTGCCCAGAAAGGTTGTGGATGCCCCATCCCTGAAGGTGTTCAAGTGCAGATGGCATCTATGGCTATGGCAGAAGGTTAGAACTAGATGATTTTTGAGGTCCCTTTCAGCCCAAGCCATTCTATGATTCTAAAAATTTCTCCTTCCCCTTCTTTCTTACCTGCTGTTCCTGCATTCCATAGTGGATTCCATCTCAAAAAATAGATAGACGGATAGATGGATAGATGGGTAGATGGATAGATGAAGGATAGATTGATAGATGGATAGATGGACAGGTGGATAGATGGATAGGTGGATAGGTGGATAGAGAAAGAAAGAGAGAGAGGAAGGAAGGAAGGAAGGAAGGAAGGAAGGAAGGAAGGAAGGAAGGAAGGAAGGAAGGAAGGAAGGAAGGAAGGAAGGAAGGAAGGAAGGAAGGAAGGAAGGAAGGAAGGAAGGAAGGAAGGAAGGAAGGAAGGAAGGAAGGAAGGAAGGAAAAGTTATCTTCTTGTATTCACTGAATCATTGATAATGTATCATCACTCCACTTTCTGCCCTAGAATCAACTGACTAAATCCTTCTAAACAGACAGAACACTTATGTACTTTAAAATATGTATTATGATATTAGGATTAATTTTATTCTGTGAACATTTCCTTGAAGGTTGAACCCCAACTGGCTAATACCTTTACAATTTACACTCAAAATTATAAGAAATGCCTTAGAAATTGTCTCTAAATATTTTAGAATAAAATATGCAGAAAACATGGCTATGTAAAAGGGGATTGTGGATAACTAAAAATAAAAATTGTCCAAGGTAATGTAAGAAAAAAAATGAAATATTATGATTTAAATTGCACATACCTGGCTATCAAATAATATTGTAAATTAATATTTTCACAACCATGAGAAAGCTGCCTTTAATTAAAAAAAAAAAATGTTGAAGATAGTTTTAAGTTCTGTTCCAAGCCAAGTAATTCAATAAAAAAAAAAAGACAGAAGCTCAGTTACGAAGTTAAGAAGTTAATGGATTCTAGCCTAGGAGCTGGCAGGACTCACTGAGAGGGCTTTAAAGTAGGTAAGAAGGGGGACAGGGCTGAAACAAGGCTTGTTAGAGCTGTGCCGGGGGAACAATGGCTAGGCCAGAGGAACAGGCAACGGCTCAGCTGAAGTGCATCTACACCAATGCAGGCAGCATGGGTAACAAAAAGGAGGAGCTGCAAGCCATCGTGCAGCAGGCAGGCTACGACTTGCTTGCCATCACGGAAACATGGTTGGACCACTCTCATGACTGGAGTGTTACAATGTCTGGCTATAGGCTCTTCAGAAGGGACAGGCAGCACAGAAGGGGTGGTGGTGTGGCTCTCTATATTAGAGTGTTTTGATGTCATGGAACTTGAGGCTGGTAATGATAAGATTGAGTCCCTATGGGTTAGGATCAGCGGGAAGGCCAACAGGGGAAGCATCCTGGTGGGGGTCTGTTATAGGCCACTGAACCAGGATGAGAAGATTGATGAGGATTTCTACAGGCAGCTGACAAAAGTTGTGAAATCATCAGCACTTGTTCTTTTGGGGGACTTCAACTTCCCAGATATATCCTGGAAGCACAACACAGCCTAGAGAAAACAGTCTAGGAGGTTTCTGGAAAGTATGGAAGATAGCTTCTTGATAGAGCTAGTTAATGAGCCTACCAGGGGAGGTGCCCCGCTAGACCTTCTGTTCACACACAGAGAAGGACTGGTGGGAGGTGTGGTGGTTGGAAACTGTCTTGGGCAGAGTGACCATGAAATGGTAGAGTTCTCCATTCTTGGTGAAGTCAGGAGGGGGATCAGTAATACCACAGTCTTGGACTTCTGTAGGGCTGACTTTGAGCTGCTCAGGACACTGGCGGGTAGAGTTCCTTGGGAGGCAGTTCTGAAGGGCACAGGAGTCCAGGAAGGCTGAGCGCTCTTCAAGAAGGAAATCTTAATGGCGCAGGAGTGGTCTGTCCCCACATGTCCAAAGATGAGCCAGAAGGGAAGAAGATCAGCCTGGCTGAACAGAGAATTGTGGCTTGAGCTTAAGAGAAAAAAAAGAATGTTTTCTTTGGAAAAGACAGTGGGCTACACAGGAGGATTATAAAGATATTGTGAGGCAGTGCAGGGACAAAATTAGAAAGGCAAAAGCTCATCTGGAGCTCAATCTGGCTACTGCCACTAAAGACAACAAAAAATGTTTTTACAAATACATCAGTGCAAAATGGAGGACTAAGGAGAATATCCATCCTTTACTGGATGCGGGGGGGGGGAACTTAGTTACAAGAGATGAGGAAAAGGCTGAGATGCTTAATGCCTTCTTTGCCTCAGTCATTAGCAGCAAAACCAGTTGCTCTCTGAATACACAGCACCCTGATCTGGTGGAAGGGGATGGGGAGCAGGATGTGGCCCTCATAATCCATGAGGAAATGCTTGGCGACCTGCTACAGCACTCAGATGTAAGTAAGTCGATGGGGCCAGATGGGATCTACCTGAGGGTACTGAGAGAACTGGCAGAGGAGCTGGCCAAGCTGCTTATCATCATTTATCAACAGCCCTGGCTATCGGGGGAGGTCCCAGTCGACTGGCAGCTAGCAAACATGACGCCCATCTACAAGAAGGGCCAGGGAACTATAGGCCTCTCAGTTTGACCTCAGTGCCAGGGAAATTCATGGAGCAGATTATCTTGAATGTCATCACATGGCACTTGCAGGGCAACCAGGCAATCAGGCCCAGTCAGCGTGGGTTTATGAAAGGCAGTTCCTGCGTGATGAACCTGATCTTCTTCTATGAGAAAGTGACATGCTGGGTGGATGAGGGAAAAGCTGTCGATGTGGTCTACCTTGACTTCAGTAAGGCCTTTGACACTGTTCCCCACAACATTCTCCTCAAGAAAATGGACTGGCATACACATTGTGGGGTTGTGGTGAGTTGTGGTGAATGAAGTCAAATCCACCTGGAGGACGGTCACTAGTGGTGTTCCCCAGGGCTCAGCACTGGGGCCTGTCCTCTTTAATATCTTCATCGATGATCTGAATGAGGCAATTGAGCGCACTGTCAATAAGTTTGCAGATGACACCAAGTTAGGTGTGTGTGCCAATCTGCTTGAGGGTAGGAAGGCTCTGCGGTAGGATTTGGATAGGCTGGGCAGATGGGCTGAGGTCAATTGTATGAAGTTCAACAAGGCCAAGTGCCGGGTCCTGCACATGGGACACAACAACCCCAAGCAGAGCTACAGGCTGGGAGATGAGTGGTTGGAAAGCTGCCTGGCAGAGAAGGACCTGGGAGTATTGGTTGATAGTCAGCTGAATATGAGCCATCAGTGTGCTCATGTGGCCAAGATTTCCAACTGTATTCTGGCTTGTATCAGAAGCAGTGTGGCCAGCAGGACTAGGAAAGTGATTGTCCCCCTGCACTTGGCTCTAGTGAGGCAACGCCTTGAGTACTGTGTTCAGTTTTGGGCCCCTCACTACAAGGACATCGAGGTGCTCAAGCAAGTTCAGAGAAGGGCAACAAAGCTGGTGAGGGGTCTGGAGAACAAATCTTATGAGGAGCAGCTGAGGGAACTGGTGTTGTTCAGCCTGGAGAAGAGGAGGCTCAGGGACGACTTTATTGCTCTCTACAGGTACCTTAAAGGAGGCTGCAATTAGGTGGGGATTGGTCTGTTCTTCCATGTGCCTGGTGACAGGATGAGGGGGAACGGGTTAAAGTTGCACAAGGGAGGTTTAGGCTCGATACTAGGAAGAACTTCTTTACCGAAAGGGTTGTTAGGCATCGGAATGGGCTGCCCAGGGAAGTGGTGGAGTCACCATCCATGGAGGTCTTTAAAAGAAGTTTAGGTGTAGAGCTTAGTGATATGGTATAGTGAGGTCTTGTTTGTGTTAGGTTAGAGGTTGGACTAGGTGATCTTGGATGTCTTTTCCAACCTTGATGATTCTGTAATTGAGTTAGTTACTCAAGATAACTGAAGGAATAAGAGTTTTAATTCTGAACATCTGAACAATGCTGTATAATCACCCTCTAATATTTCTTTTCAATATATATTTTCAATGTACCATCTGCCTGATGGAATATTTAACTCTGAGCATTATTTACTCTGTGAAAAACAAACCATTAATGCAAGTACTTGTCTTTAATTTTTCTAGAGAAGCTGTGCAGAGAATTAATAAAATAATAATAATAATAAATAAATAAAAAGAATAAATCTTCCTATCTCACGTGTTTCTAACTTTGTATCTAGAATAGTGCATTAGCAAATTAAATCATAGAACACATACATATAATTGTATACATTTCACGTACACATGTCTACATGAAATGTACTCAAACAAGTACCCAGTCCCTGAGTAGACATGAAATTGAAAAGATATTTTCCTCTTTTTGCAACATCAGAGATCAATATATATTTGTATTTGTAATACCAGATCACTATCCCAATATAATCACAGGTGAACTACAAAACAAACATCTATTCCTGGCTAACTTTAATTCACAGGGATTATTCTCACTGATACTGTAAAGAAAAAGAAAATTAAGATGAAAACATCTTAATTAAAATTAAGGAGCATTTGCTATCATTAAAATGTAATATGTTTAAGAAGGACACAGCTCAGATATTAATATACATTTTTATCCATTAAAAGTCAAAGGCAGTGCCCTGTTACAACCTTGTGGCAGATCAGGACCTGCTCATAGTCATCACCAAGAATAGAGACACTATGAAATCAGTTACAGAGTCACAGCATGCTGTCCACCTGGACAACTGAAATATAAGAAACTTGTAAGTGAGAGAAAGACAGGAGGTGCACTGTCATGGGGAAGGCCACTGACATACTGACACCCTGCAAACCTACCCTCCAAGAGAGGAGTCTGAGAAAGGTGGGGATTTCCATGTGACAGCTTGAGATTTAAATCCATAGAGTACAGAAAGAGAACACGAATATGAAACTTTCAGGGTTCAACTTCCCTGCCGTGCTTGTTGTCTTTAAGCTCCAGCACCTTCCACCTCTGACAATTAAAATTACCTACAATTGCTTACACATTTTTTTTCCCAACTGATATGAAATGGAAGTCATAGAAGTTAAAAGAAGTTTCACCAAATATCTTTTCTGAGTTTGCTCATAATCTATACTGTCTGGTGGTTCATTCCCTATTTTCCCTGACTTAACACTGAAGTCTGCGCAAAGTAACACAGCATTAACATATACTAAAATCAGCAAACACTCTATAGTCCAGATAATTTCCTATATCCATTAATTAATAGTCTTTTATTACTAATAAAATTTATTTTAATAATAGCTGCACATTAAAGAATTATTTAAAACATTTGCATGACCTCAGTTATTGGAAATGTAGTAAGTGTGTTCCCTTACTGCACACATAATCTATAATTTAGGCTACCCATGTGAGTTTCATTGCACTGTTGTAATTAACCTATAGGTGTTTCCTATAAACCTATAGGAGTTTAATTTCATCTTCTTTGATGCTGATTAATATAACATTTCTCCATGTCTGATCTTTCTAATATGAAAAACTTTACCATTACAAATAAAACAAAAATAAAGCTAAAATGCATACAAGCATGGAAATCTTTTCTTTTTTCTTTTCTATTTTTTATGCAGAAAAAAAAAAAAAGTTATGTAGTATAATCCAATATGCGATCTATTCTATTAAAGTATAAAAGTCAACATTGCTTATTCAGAAGTCTGCTCAGCTAGCAAAATGGGCTGACATTACACCTTTTAGGTAGTCAATCTTTAGCTACACATTTTTTGTTTGTATTTTATCTATCACTAGGAACTCTGCAGGATGCCTGCCCATATTCATTCACCATGGTTATTGCTTTGGTTTCAGTTGTATGGGATTAAAACATTTGTGGTCAAAAGCCTCTTGAAATTTAGCACAGTTAAAATGAACCAGCTAGCTCCGATTTTAAGAGTTCTAAACATGTCTGGGAAGCATCTTCATAGATATGTCAGAGCTGTTTGTCCACTTTTGAATGTTGCCAGTTTCCACATTTTTATACCATACTGACTGGAGACCTTGAAAATCCCACCCTGAGATCCACACATGTAAAGCTAAACTATAGACATGGATTTTTTTCCTTGTCCTGTTTTTCAGAAACTTGCGTGGCTCAGAGACCATGGGAGACCATTAATAACAGCATAGGTTGCTGTTATAACCACCAGTAAAAGATGGTATACTTCAGATTATTTATCATTGATGTAGAGTTTAAATAAAAAATAATACACAAGAAGAATTAGCTTTGAATTTACTTCTGACAAAGTGCAGCTACATGACTGGTGAAGCAAGAAGGCATATTACTTTTTCACGGCAGAACAATGTAAACCAGGAGGAAACAAGAATTAAAAATAAAAATAATAAAAATAAAAATCTTGCACTTTCTTTATGCTTATTATCATTCATCTGTTTATTTTTATTTGTGTTTTTTTTTAATTTTATTTTTTTATTTTTTCTCAGTTATAAAAAAGTGATTGCTTTTTTGCTCATGAAGATGCCTGTAACTGAAATTTTAAATATCTAACAAACCCTAAAAATCTAGCTATCATGAAATCACCATGTACAGTGCAAATGCACACAATAATGCACAAACACAGATGCCCAAATACAGAACTTACACAGTTCACTACAGTTTTCAATTTTCACATTAAAGATATGACAGCCAGGGTAATAAAAGCACTGAATAACTGAATGAGTAAAAGAAAAAAAAAAAAAAGAAAAAAAAAAAGGCTACTCCAAAGAAAAGCTTCTGATGGAACGGAAGAAAATTGCTTGCCTGGCTGCATACAAGAACATACACTTTTGGAGCGTCTACACAATTTGTAATAGCAACTATTTGGTGTTTTTAGAGGTTAGCAA
This sequence comes from Anas acuta, assembly GCF_963932015.1. Taxonomy (NCBI): domain Eukaryota; kingdom Metazoa; phylum Chordata; class Aves; order Anseriformes; family Anatidae; genus Anas; species Anas acuta. The sequence goes on from NC_089017.1 coordinate 27,627,664, forward strand.
GTGTTTTTTGTTTGTTTGTTTGTTTGTATCTTTTTATTGTTATTGTTATCATTATTATTGTGGAAATATAAAGAAGCATTTCTTTAGCTATGCATTTCTTTATCCATATGCAACTTTAGATTATTTACAATTACAAAAAATTGTTTTGAATTTTTGTAGGTATGTAAGAATGGTTGACTACTTAAGAATACAAGAATAGTCCATTCAATAAATCTACAAAATATGTGTGTTTTTTTTTTCAGACAATGCTGACTGGACAAATATTCAAACTAATACATGTAATGGCTTTCAATGGTGTGTTCAAATTTCACATAATTTGCTACACAAGCAAGGATCAAAGATAAAATTATTTTACTCTGTAAACAGTGTCAACACAAAACAAACAAACAAAAAAAAAAAAAGGAAAAAAAAAAAGTAGAAATGGGGTACCTGAAAATTAGCTAAGCCAGCATGGTATTATTCAGACATTCTGATAATATATCCTATTGAAACAAGATATTTGAGATACTACATACTGGACTGCTCAGTTTCTATAGTAACATAACCATTGAAATTTGTAAAACATAAACTAAAAAGTATGTCTCACGTGTAGTTATGATCATATCTGCAAGTGTTTAGCAGGGAACAAAATAAGTGAAATATAAATAATGATTATATTTGTAACAACTATTTTTATAACGGGAAAAATGGAAAAAAAAATATCACTTGTAAAAATCTGTTCTTCAAAGTACACCAAAAATAACAATAATAAAAAAAATAAAAAAATCCTTAACCAGGCAGCCAACTGTCACATGACAAAAATGACTTAAAATTTAATTGACTTTACATTTTCCTCTGGTTTGTGACAGTGAATGACACCAAATTAAGGTGTCATTAGAAAAACAGTGTGTATCCCTCTGCTAAGTGCTTGCAAATAGGCAATAGGCACAGATATTTTATTAAATGATACATATTGCACATAGTGCACAGATCTTTTCTGACACTCTGGAGAGACAGTAGAACATTTCTTCTATAATTAAATAATTTTCCCAGCCATTTGCTAAAGTTTAGCAAAACTAAAAGTTTATTATATATATTATATAAAAGTTTATTATATATTATATAAAAACTAAAGTTTATTAATAATTTATTAAAAGAAGGCCTGGCAAGTTGAAAAGCCATATTTTCCAGATACAGGTCCTTTCCACTCTTAAAATAACATTTTTTTTGGATATGCTTTTTGGGATACACACAAAAGGCTTCCATGTTCAAAATGCAGTATCTAAATTAAATGTTTAGATTAAAAAAACAACCAAACAAACATAAATCTCCATGAGCTTGCTCAGAATTTTGTGCATTTATGAAAAAAAATAAATTGATTCCCTGTCACTGGCCAGCTTTAATTCCTTGTTCTCTATTTGCATGCCGAGACTCACATATCACCTGTAGGGAAGGAAAACAAAAAACAAACAAAAAAAAAAAAAAACAAAAAACAACCAAACAAAAAAAAAACAACAACAAAAAAAATGGATCTGCTGTCATGTGATCTCTATCTAGTTCTCTTAAAGTGAATAGATATCTGCTGTAGACTCTTCTAAACTAGATACCAGAAAGGTTTGGTTATCTTTTTTTTTTTTTTTTTTTTTTTTTTGTCTGTATGGGGGGAGGGAGGGGTTGTTGTTTTCATAATACAGGTGGTGGTTTTCCTTTTTGTTTGTACTGCAACAGAGAAAGAAAAGAAATAGTAACAGAATGTATATAATAATAATAATAATAATAATAAGGGAATAATAATATGCAATTAATTGATGTGAAAATTCCAAACTATATCTTATTTTTGAATAGTCTGCACTGTTTCTGTTTGTTTTTTTCTTTTGCTTATGAAAGTGTTGAAGCTAGTATATAATGTGCATTCTAAAACATTTTTTTTTCCTTAGTAATTCAAATGTTTATTCACTGACCAAAGTTATTGATAATTCACACAAAACTATAGGGTTTGTTTTCATTTTTCCATAAGTGCAGCATGTAAGAATAACAAAAAAAAAAAAAAAAGAACAACAATAATAAAAACCACCTTCCTTTGACTCCAGCCTTTGTACAAACTATTCTGAAATATGTTTTTTGTTTTGTTTTGTTTTAAATATATATAGATATATATATATTTTAAGAGATGAAACACTATCCATGAAACAATACAGCCTGGGCAGCAACAAAGATAAGCTCTATAGAAAAGGGACCCTGGGGATATCAGATTGGTCATGAGGCAGCAGTGTCACCAAGGAGCAAAGCAGCACCTGCCATATCCTACACTACACGAGCGAGGATGCAGGCAGTAGGTCCAGGTCTGGGATCCATGAGATGCACCTGAGTACTAAGCCAACCCTGGGGCTGTTCTGAATGGGACGGACACTGTTACTTTAATAACCAGTTACTTTAATGGCCTCCATGGGACTCACACCAGTATGGACTCACATGCAAGTCACACCAGTAAGGTAAGGAGTTGGAGCCCAAATTGTGAGGAGTCACTGCAGTAGCTGTGTATGTTCAGTCTAGGAAAGGATGTCTGTCAGGGACCTTAATGTTGTCTAGAGTTATCTGACAGAAAAGAAAACATGGAGGCAGCCCCTTCTCTGAGGTTCACAGAGGGTGACAGGAAACAATCACAGACTGAAATTAAATAAACAAACAGAATCACCACTATGAACAGCAGCAACAACAACAACAGAACAGATTAGAGACGTATATTTTTCATTGTGATAATGGTGAAGACTGTGACAGGCTGCCCAAAGAGACTGTGAGGTTCCCATGTTTGGAAATACTCAAAAGTTTACCAAACAACCCAGCTTAACTGGAAGAGCTGCTTTGGGCTAGATGACTTATTGAGGTTCCTTCCATTTTAGATTATTATCTGATTGTCTTCCATGTTGTTTTCTATGTGTACACTTTTAAGCATTTTATTTACTGTGTGAGGTATTGTATGAAAATAGATTGCAAATTGCTAAATGAAAAACTAGGAGAACTACCAGGAGAACTCTGGTCCCTGACAGGCCATCTCATAGACCTTTGGTACCAGCTCAGTTCTAACAAAACATCCAGTGGACAACCTTCCTGCCTACTAAAGGAAAAGAGAGTTAGTTATGGTACCTGTTTAGACACACAGATGACAGAAGAGACTTTTTGTTTGTATGTTTGCTTTTGTTAATTGGAAAAAGGTCAAGCTTTCAAAACTTCTATTACATTATTAAAAATAAAATTTCAATAATATAAGAGATTATACTTTTTGAGTCAAAAAGAAGCATATAATAGTAGGAACTTACTACTCAATCAACTTAGAAATAGTTGCTATGATGGATATGTTAAGGTAGCTAGTCCCTGCATCATCTGTGATCATCTACTATTTTTGCTATAAACCATACCATGAAGATTACAGTGAAAGAAAAAATTCAGAATAAAGCATTGTATATTATTATTGTATATAAGTTCCAACTTCTACATCAATCTAACTATAGTTCTAACTATAAGTCATGATCAAATACACCTGTGATCCAATATATATTTAATTCTATTGTTTCAATTCCATTTTAAAGATACATACATTTACCTATAAATACCAATAAAATTATTTGCACATACATATAATGCATAATTTATACTGCATTGCAGCTAATTGAATCATTCAATGACATTACGCATGTCACGATGCATGTATGAATGATTATGCATGAATTAATGAAATAATTAAATTAAATTATTTATTATCATGTATCTTCAAAATGGATGATTTAATGGCTTTCTATAAGAGCCAGTATTTTTGCATGTTTAAACACGATAATGGAAAAACAAAAAACTTTACAAAGAATTGATAAAGAATTTTTCCACCTTTCAGCCTGATGCTATTTAAATTCAAAGAGACTCAAAGAGATTCAAATTCAAAGAATTCAAAGAGTTTATAAGCTACAGAAGAGCAGCTAGTTCTGCCAATACTCAGAAGAAATATACAACGTCATTTGAGTTCAAGTTAAAGAGAATCTTACGTGATAACATAATCTAATTTTCCATTGTGATGAGCTGAATACCTGCTCAATAAATTAATGCCCTGCCAAATCAGAATAGTAGTGTTTTATATTTGCTTCACTCAAGGATGGAAAGATTGCAGACAATAGAAGAGGTATAAAAGAATCATTTGGGAAAACAAAAAGCTGCATGTTGTAGGCCAAGACAGACTATATAAATAGAGAGTTAACAGTTGTAAATAAAAAATACATCATAAAAAAGCAACTGACTGAAATGTCACACATCTACAGTCTAGTAGTTTCTGTGGACAAAAACTGAAACTGCACTTTAAAAATAGTTTTGATGCATTAAGTCCATATATATATATATAGTCCATATAGTTCGTCACTAGCCCCTCCTAGTGACAAACACCTGCTTTATGTATCATAAATAACTAATGAAATCTAACAAAGAAAGTTCATTAAAATCTTGCTGAAAGGTGAAAAAAAAAAAAAAAAAAAAAAAGTGTTACCGAATGGTAGAATCAGTATGACTACTGACTAGGTAGAATCAGTATTGTTAGCATTACACACTACACTATAGGCTTGTACTCCCCACTGAACTGACGGGCATTACAACCAAACATTAAACTAATCCTGCAGTTTCTCAGGGATCATGCGACAATTTACCACTGCACACTAATAACTGGACTTACTTCATTAAGACCTCTTCTGCCTGGAATTTTCAGAAAGTGTATTTATTTCCTGTTTGCTATGATATATTAGTTATCAGTGACAAATCAGCTGTCCCAAACAACACTTAGCCTCCTAGCTCAGCAATTCTGTGACTGTTCCCACTTCAACCCTTCTTTTTCTCAGTCATGCACTGCAGTCATAATGAAGTCATCCATCCTCCTGACAAAAAAGACCTTAACCCTTTGATATAAGGGTTATATCAGAATAACTACAGAATCTTTAAACCCAGGAAAGATAGAATAACTAAGAAACATATTTAATGATATAGAAGGCTTTTTTTTTTTTTATTATTATTGCTTTTTTTTTTTTTTCCTCAGGTAAACAGATTTTTGTTCATGCACACCATTTTTCATGCACCCGTATACACACATTTTTTATCCATAGCTATTATAATCTGTATGTAGAAAGATCATCTGATGACACTATTTTAAAAAGTTTTGTTTTGTTCATTTCTTTTCTGTTTTTGTCTGTTTTTAAACATAAGTTGGGGATGACTGTACTGGGGCAGAACGTTGACTGACTTCTGAATGTCATCACAAAAGGGCTCTTGCAAGACCTTTCTATCATGCTTCTAAATACATACTAAATATTGACAGGAAAATAAGATAGCGAAATGCTAGAATTTAAAATGAAATACCATTTTTCAATCATCAAGGATAGGTGCTTCAGTTGTTCCAAGTACAATAACTTAGGTCTTACATGACTAGGGTGTATAAATGTAATATATATTTTTGTTCTTGTTTTGGGTTTTGTTTTCCATTACCATAGACATTCTATGAGCTGACAGCTGAGACAACACAGTCAGCTCCTACTTTCCCTCTAGGGTATATGTTATGACAGGCTTTGGGGGGAGTAAGTACACAGATGTTGATAAATCCAAATTATCACCAATGAGTAGATAAAGAAACAGTTGCAAAATGTGTTAATTTGAGAAAGTTATTGGTAGAGCTAGACAATAGAAAACAATCCTACTTTTTTTTTTTGTCTTTTTTTTTTTTTTTGTCTAAAGGTCAAAAAACATTTGAGTATATATTTGTATTATGTAAAAAGTAAGAATGATGTCTTATAGTAAGACAAATAACATACATGTATGGTATGCTAGACTGAAGCTTTCTTCACCATCCCCAAAGTCTAACAGCGCAAACAATCTAACACCACAGATTCAAGTGTCTGATTTTAATGGGAGGTAATGTTTGCATACCTGAGGTAAATAAATTACATCACATAACTCAGACATTTTTATGAAATATATTTTCCCATCCAGTGCCTCCACTACATGACCATAGTTTTCCTTGTCAATTGCCTATATACAGCAAAATGAAATGAAAAACACCTCTCTAGGAGGTGTTCAAGCCATCTTCATTAATCTAAATAATCAACATCTACTCCATTACAAATATCATGCCCCTCTTCCATTTTTTAGGTGTGTTCTGGGAGGACTTTATCACTGGATTTTATCATTTTATGTTATTTCATTTTACCTCAGGTTATCTAGGGGGAGATACAGTACCATCTGTAAAGAAACAAATCTTTTTGTTTTGTTTTGTTTTGTTTTCATAAAAAAAAAAAAAAAAAAGTTTAATGCTTAATTATCATTTATTTGTAGATGCTAGCTAATACTATTAATAGGAAATTTTTATCGCTTTTTAATGCATCTCATACAATTTCATTAAACAAACAAACAAAAAGGATAACCCATTTAATTCTAACTACCAAAAAGTACAATCACTTTACTCCATTACTTTTATCTACACTTAAAAATACTAATTAAAAAATCAGAATTATTCTCTTGGAAAAGAACACATTTCTTCAGTCTACATTGTTTTCATAGCAGATTAAAATTCTTGGGTGTGCTCCCTAAAGATTTTTATTAAGCAACACCTTTCATGTACTTGACAAAAGTTCAGGTTTTGTGAGAGCTTTTCATTAAAGTTAAGTTCAAAGCAGTAAGTCTTTTGCCTTTTTACCAGAAAGCGCTTTGAGTTTAACACCATGTTATCAAAAACAGTCAAGATTAAGCCATGGGATGTCCCAATCATTACTTTGCCTACAATAAAACTACAGTTATTGGAAAAACAGCCTATGTCAAGCTTTTATATATATATATATATATGTATATATATATAATATATATAATATATTATATATATAATTTAATATATATATTATATATTATATTATATATATTATATATATTTAATGTAGCTACTCAAGTAATGGGAAAAAGATAATACCATTCTCCATTTTCTCCACTTTTACCTTTAACAGTGATACGTTTGTTGCTAGACACTTCCTACTGAAGTTAAATAAAAATTCTGAACTGATCAATGAAAAATGCATATATTTCCAGGTGATTCACTGTTTCCTATGTGATTCACTGTTTTGTCAGCATGAACCTGGCACAATTTAAATTAAATTAAGCACAGAGGTTTGTTTTGTTTTGTTTTGTTTTATTTTAATTGAACAATGCTAAGTGACTTGAAACATCATCAGCAGAATAAGAAATATTCATTTTGGAAAATTCATTCAAGATTTTGACATAATAAGGCAAGAATGTAAAGCATACTGAACTGGTTACAGTTTATGGATAAGAAATCACAACGGGTTTTTAGATTTGGGGTATATCTGCATCACTGTTGTTTAAATTGTAGATTTTGTGCCTTGATTATTTGGTTTTACATGAAATAAAATTAGCATGTTTCAGAGGTCAACTTCAAGAAAAATAAAATAATCCAGTGTGAATTTTTTAACGAAACAAACTTAAGAGCTTATCAAGAGAGGAGGAAAAGCTGAGAATGCAATACTGAGTTGTGTGAAAATGCATTGGTGGAAAAAATATTAAAATTGTACAGTTCTGCTCTAAATTGACACCTCTTAATATCATGTAGACAAATCAAAAATCTCTCCTTCCTAAAAAAAACTTTTATTTTCTTGATATAATAAAATAATGTGAGTACAGTGCAGATTAAAGAAATGAAGAATCATTATTATAATGAAAACCTCTCTAGGGGCTGCTGTCATTACCCATTAAAAGACAATTGACAAGTTCTTCTTAATTTGCTATTAATCTTCCACATTTCCTCCACAATTTAATACAGCAACATTTTATTTAATTAGCATGCTCATTATAAATATTTGTCATAGTGGTTTAATTGACACAAGTTGTCTAACACTGACTATACAGATGGCAGAGTACCAGTGTCTAGCCTCAGAGGGCCTATTTGACCACTGCAGTAAAAAAGCAATAAACAAAATAACAACATTGCAGCCCACTCCAGTTTATGTAGGCAGTCAGCCTTTTATTGCTGTAAAACCTTGAAATGGATGTATGAGTGCTGCTGCTATAAACAAAGAGTTGTTTACAGCTCTGGGATGGCAGATACTAGTACTGGCCTAGAAGCATCAGCAGCCTGAATGTCAGAAACTGACTGATGTGGAGAAACATACTGTGGCTGATTTTATGGAGAACATGTTTTATAAACCTCCAGGGGCAATTTATCACAAATTCATCCACTCAACTGCAGATTGCTGCTTTAATGTTGGATTTCAGTCTACACATCAGCAAGAGCAAAGAATGAAGAGGAATCAAGTAGTATATTAGTTTCTCTTCATTTCACCTTGATAATTCTTGAATTTCTTCACAGAAAAATCTATATTAAATGCTAATTTTCACATTTGTACAAAGAAAATATACAATATGGCTAGTTTATTAGAAATATTCAAATCTAGCTACTATAATATCCTATTCTAGTATTTCCCGTTTATTTATATCTTGTTGTTCAAACTGTATGTGTTCAATTTAATAATAATAACATATTTTGTGTTACTAATAGGCAGACAAAAATGTATCTGTACTACCATAACATCAAAAAAAAAAAAAAAAAAAAAAAAAGGTTTTCAAGAGCTGAAAAGGATAAAGGTTAGATTTTTTTTTTTTATTGTCTTGATTTTATACGAAGAGAAAATATGAGATAAGAACAGAGATCTAAGACTACAGTTAAACTTAAGTCTGGCTTCCAAAGTAATATATTCAAAAGAATATAAGGTAAGATTCAAATCTGTATAATGTTTCTTTCATGACTACATTGAAACTTTAAACCTTGACTCCTAGGTAGACAGTCACTCCAGCTTTCTTCTGAAAAGCCTCTGTTTAAATATTTTACAATATTTTTCAATAGTATTACTTCCTTCTTACTACATATTTTGTTGGAAAAGCTGTTTGCATCCTTTCAAAGCTGTAGCTAAGGGTTTATTTGAGCCTTGCTTCCAAGGGAATATGATTTTTTAGTGAGGGATTAGTCTGAAAAAACATTTGTAGTCTTAATATTTCCACATATTTGCCCCAAACTTCTCATGTTTGTGCCTATTTCTGAAATCTTTGCCTCTCTGAGTCTAAAACATTGGCCTTTCTGAATAAGAGCGAATGATGTTCTCATCCTCAGTATGAACTTGGAAAGGGTTCTACACAAACTTGGATTGGATGGATCGTTTATGGTTTTGTTTTGTTTTGTTTTGTTTTCACCAGAGAACATGAGATCAGCTTTTACAAGCTAACCACATGGTCTTTTTTTTTTTTTTTTCACATTATCAAGCATAAAAAGACATCTTTGAAGGGATTTACTTGTAGGTAGTTTTTGATATGAATGACTCCTTGCAAACAAAGTGTAACTTCAAATCTCACTGAGGCTGAACAGGAGCTTTAACTATTCAATAACACCAGAAAGAAAACTTTATATATTGATCATATTGAATGAACTTGTGCTGAATGTCCAGTACGAATAAAGTCTTCCTTGATTTAATGCTGACAACAAAGATAATGAGGTAAAATATGGTATAAAATTCAACAAGGTGTATGACTATTAAAATACTTAAAAAGCTAAGGACACTTAAAAGCTAAGGAAAATCAATGAATCAATCAATCAACCAATCAATCCACCTTTCATGCACACGAAAATGATCTCATAAATTTTATGAGATATACCAAAAGTATTTCATGGATTAAAAAATAAAATTAATTAATTAAATAAATAAATAAATAAATAAATAAATAAATAAAGCTCCCAAATGAGTAAAGTAAGAAATAAAGTAAGAAATATAAATTAAGCCCCCAAATAAAGCAAATTTTCATTCCATATTGTTTTCATTGGTAGTTTTGGTAGTTTTACCAGCCAAGCATATAGCTGAAATTAAATTTTAATAGAAATATAAATAAATGAAAAAAAAAAAAAAAAAGAGTCCAACATAAAACACAAAGTTAGTATGATCTTTAAATTATAAGCAAGTCTATCTTCCTTATTAGACATATGCATTCTTATTAACACTAACACTGAGGAATACACTATGTGACAAAATCCACATTTTAGAGAACTGCACGATAAATCAAGTCACAGCTTTCTTTCATTTAAAAGCAAGGAATATTTTCCCCTGATCATATTACATGTATATCCCCTGTATTCACATTAATTCTATATTTTTAATTAACAGTCACTTAATGGCACAGCCACACTTGAGTGTTTGGTTTTGTTTTTCTTTTTACCTTTCTGCCTAAGTAAATCTAAATCTAATGAGAAAAGTTGAATGATATCCTAGAAAGGGTCTTCCTAGTAATAACAAGACATTCAGTATCAGTACCAGCTCTCTCATTTTCTGCTTGGTCAGTGTTGACCTCAATATCAGTAAACAGTCTTCAAAGTTGATGCACCAGTAGTGCTCAAAGATCTGGATAGAACTCTTCAGCAGAAGAAGGCTAAAATAAGAACAAGAATCAGCCCCACTGGCAACAGGAACACAGATGGGCTTATACAAATTACTGCTAACAAAGCAACACTTTGATTTAATGTCAAGTAATGCATCCACACCAGACAATGTCTGCAGCAACATACACTGCATGTATAGCAGAGTATAGGCTTTTCTGCATTTCTTGAAGCAATATATTCTCCATTTTCATAATCTGTCACTATCCTGTACCCTTTCCAGAAAGGAAACCTAAAACTCAGGTGCTTCTATTTCCATTGGTCAGTGGCTCCTAAAATATCTAAAAATGTTAGATTAAAAAAAGGTGTCAAAATTTCAACTTCAAGGGCAAATACCACTTGGAAGTCGTTCCTCAGTCTGAGGCATATACAGAAGTGCTGGAGTCTCCTATTTGCTTTTTTTATGCTGTGCAGCTTCTCATCATTAAAGCAAAAATGTCTTCAAAAATTAGAAGCTGTGAAAAGTGATGCAACCTGGCCAGTTGTTTTTCTGCTGACCAGCCACCTCACACAATCGATAATGACTCACAAAGCATGTTTTTCATTGCTGTTTGCAATTCAGTGGAAGGAGAGGATGTCCTGGCTGTGACTGAGGACAGTCTGGCCTGGCATCAGCTGCAGTTCTCTGAACATATGGGAGGTGAGGGGGATAGGGATTAAATAAAATGCTTAATTTGCAAGACAACTTTCTTGGAAACATATGATTATTCAGAGGCAATATGGGAAAATAGGATAGGGAAGTAATTTACCTTGAAACCAATATGAGTCTAGTTCCTGAGAAGCAAAAGTAGGCATGAATCTCTTGACAACAAAGCAGTAAGAAAGTAAAAAATAAAAATAAAGAGAGACAGAGAAAAAAAAAAAAAAGAAAAAAAAAAAGAAAACCCTAGACAGACAGAACACTATCTTGATACAGATACAAATGTTGTTTCTTCTGCAAGTGATGCATACGTAACTGTAAAGTACAGACTAAATCCATATTTTCTGTCCCTCAAAACATGAGAAGACTTCACATAATCTAGGAAAAATCAACAGAAAAATACTGCATATCCATCCCAACCATTTTCCTTTGCAACCCACCAGGCACCATATATACTTGTTATTGTAGTTCAATGTGAAAATTCACATATACAGAATAAACATCCATGAAGCAGTATTACACAAAAAGGAGTACAAGGAACAGTAACAAAAGAGTTTCCATACAAATATTAATGACTTGGGAAGTCCCACGCTCCACTTGCTCCTTCCCTTCCCTTCCCTTCCCTTCCCTTCCCTTCCCTTCCCTTCCCTTCCCTTCCCTTCCCTTCCCTTCCCTTCCCTTCCCTTCCCTTCCCTTCCCTTCCCTTCCCTTCCCTTCCCTTCCCTTCCCTTCCCTTCCCTTCCCTTCCCTTCCCTTCCCTTCCCTTCCCTTCCCTTCCCTTCCCTTCCCTTCCCTTCCCTTCCCTTCCCTTCCCTTCCCTTCCCTTCCCTGTTGTTTGTTTTTTCCTTTTTTTTTTTTTTTGGGGGGGGGGGCGGAAAGGATCTCTTACCATTTTTCTTTCTCCTTCAATTTCCATTGATCATAATATATATACTTTTTTTTTTTTTTTTTTTTATCAAAACAGTTAAAAAGAATAGTTAATTCATTAAATGTAAACAAAATGTCACTGAATTAGATTTCTATTCTTGAAAACCTAGATTTATATTTAGTTCATTTACTTTGTTTGCAATTGAAATGAAACCAATTGGGTAGTCTCCCACCAGTATTTAATAGATCCTTTTTCACACCACAAAAACACTGCACAGTTTGGCTGATTGGCAGCTTCTACTTCGGAGAGGCCAATGAATGAAAGAGCAAGGGTTTTGCAGGTCACTGCTTTGGCAGAACTATATGGGAAAGCTTGTTTTGCTCTACGGAACTGCTGTAAGTTCTTTATACTCATGAAAAATAAAGTGCAACCAAATCTAGAAAGCTAATAATCACTGAAAATGATAGTAATAATAATAAGAATGTAACAAGATACTCATTGACTAAAGTTGACGGCAGAAGGAAAGAGAAGTATTATTATTATTATTATTATTATTGTTATTGTTATTGTTATTGTTATTCTCCTTCCTCCAAAGTTGTGAAAGCTTCACAATGAGGAAAATATTGCCATTGAAAAAAATGTGAATATGTTGGCTGCATAATTTGCTAATCTGTTTATCAGGAAATAAAATTACAGAGAATTGAATTAACAGATGTGCAAGCAGAACCATAGACACTGGTACTATTGCACCATTAAATTAGCAGTGAGTGTGGAAATGCCCTAATAATAAAATGTCAAACTGTGAAAGGACAATTAGTGATACTAGTTTAAAACAAAACAAAATAAAATAAAAATAAACAGTGATATAGACTGTTAAGATTTTGTAAACTTGATATATACATGTATTTGGAAGCTGAGAGATTCAGTGATATCTTGGTTCTCTATTTCTGACACTGACATGCTATTTTCACTATTTGTCTATCTATAATGGTACTTCTATGTATGCGTGTAGACAGAAGGCAGCACTATTACAGTAATGTGAATGATAGGTGAGTATATATACATTTTTATATATTGAATATATTTTTCCCTCTATTTTAGCAGCTAGTATTACAGGATATTTTTATGTGTGATTCATGTGCATCAGATATGTGTAGCCATAGAGTCCAGTTAAGATTGTTCTTGCCTTTGCTGCCACAAAGTCCACAGGCTTTATAAAAACACAAGCCTCAGGATTTATAAGGCTTTGCGTGAATTTATTTTGGTGCTTTGTACTGGTCCAAGCCTTGATTTACATTTAACAGCAATTGTCTAATGACTAAATAACTATTAAATAAATTGGTTTAGATTTTGGGGAGTTTTGTACAGCTGTACTGTGTAACTCATTGTTTTTATATCTCTAAGTAATAGATAGTAATAACAAGCAGTGTTATGTGTATGATGAACTATATATCACCCTGAAATAAAAATGCAATACAGAAGAGTGCAGGCATGGACTGATAGCAGAGGCTTTGATAATGGTACTGGAGGAACCACGCTATAAGTGATTCAAAAAAAGGTCTATTAATACGTGTAAAATGATTGCAACCTTGGTAGCTGAATAGAAGTTTTACAGGTAACAAAGACCATAAAAGAAATTATTGAACTTAACAAAAACATACAACAATCATTCATGTATTGCAAATGCAAGATGTAATACAGAATGGCAAACCAATGAATAAAGAGTAAGTTAATAGACTACACTACCAAACATGTAAAAATGATTCCAAGAGGACCTAATAGTAGGAAGAAACCCCTAACTAAGTTGTATCACACTTATTCCAGTCAAGGACATGTCATGCTGCCAGCTCTGAATATACTCTTTGTATCCCAAAATTGAAATTATTGACCTTAGGACCTAGGAACAGTGAAGAAATGAGCATGATGCCCAGGACATGGTGAGATACTACAAAGTTTTTATTTGTTTGATTGTTGGTATTACTTGCACTTATACCATTAATGTGACTTAACTGTAGTAACTAGATAATCTGAAAAGAATGTATAAATATGAATGTGACTGGAGAAAAAATAATGTTGTTGTTGTTGTTTTGTTGTTGTTGTTGTTGTTTTCTCATTAGGCTGTTAATATTTTAACTAGTTTAATTACAAATTCTTGTATTTCCTTGGCCCACACACATTTAACAAATCTATTAGTTGGTGAAGAATGCAAACAAGATATGAAACAATTTGTATACTGTTGGTAGAGTTGTAGGAAGCAGTATATACCACTACAACTTATTTGAAATATGACCAGAAGCTTTAAATAAATAAACAAGCAAACAAATAAATAATGTTTTGGTGGAATGTAATACAGTGTCATGTTAAAGGATAACAAATATTTTATAGAAATTTTAGAACATCTATCAAAAAAAAAAAAAAACAGCATTAAGAAATAATTACATTTTAAAAATATTTTTGAGGTCATTATCAGTTGTATGTGCTAAAGAGATCTAAAATACTATTAACTTTCAAAAGTGGGAAGATATATCTTTTTCTAGAAGATCCTTGTGTCTGTGATTTATTTATTTATTTATTTATTTATTTATTAAAGGAGTTATTAATTCATAAATTATCCCCTTCATAATACCAAGTCAAAACTCAAGTCTGCTCTGATGCTTTTTAATATTGAATAACTAGCATATAATACTTCTGATATACATAAAGTAGTGTAAAATATATTTGCTGATATAATTACAAAATTTGCTTTACAAACACAGATGTTTTGTACTAAGAATAACATCTTACTTCCAGTCCCTTTGTAACCCTGCATCAGCTTATACTGTATTATAAAATGACATAAATTTTTTATTAGTTTACTGATAGGATATGAAATACACTTTTCTACTTACTCCCCAGTCATTGCTTCACTTTAATTGCTATGTAATGATTTAAAGGAAAGGAAACCACATAACTCTCAAGGTTTGGGGTTTGTTTTTTCAGTAAAAAGAAGTTTACTGTATATTAAAATGCTGTTTTGCTAGACAGTGACTGTCACTAGGAGTACAATATAAACGCACTGCCTTTCTGAAGGGTAAAATTTCCAACCATGAGCTCACTGAAGTCAATGTAAACTGCCCTAGTAACTGCAGTCACAGCAGTTCTGCCCCCTCTAACTTTCCACAGTGGAACAAAATAAAATAATATAGGGTGGAAATTATATATGCATCCTTTCTGATTGTATGTAATCCTTATAGTAAACAAAAATCTATCTGTAGCATACCTGTCTGCAGAAAGGATGTCGATGAAATCAAAGAAGAACATCAGTTTCTATGGATTTACTGTAGTGTAATTGGTGGAAGAATTTATTTCACATTGTCCATAGTGTATATCTGCCTGCCATATGGTTTCTGTGCTATTTAGCAACCACAAGCAGACTCTGTAAATGTCTCACTGTAGGGTCTGCAAAAGAAATGTACTTTTATATTTTTTCCATACGTTTCTAACTGCCTCAGAACAAAAACAAAAACAAAGCAAAATGACACTGATATGAATGAGACAAGAGAAATGAAAATCTTTCCAAAAGCAAAATAGAAAAATACATAATTGCAAAAATATACCACTAGGCATTTTATAAATTTCTCACTTGTAATTTAAAGTCAGTTAAGTTTTTCTGGAATATCCTACTTAAAAAACACATTTTGGTTGATGATGCCATGCCTTATATCTCTTCCAATCAAAAGGTAAAAAACATTTTACCATCTGAGAATTGTAATACAACTGAAGGGAAAATATACTGAGAGAAAGAGATTTCTTGAAAATATATACATACATATACGTAGATATAACATTATTCTGCCAGCAGAATACCACATTAAAAAGTGAACTATGAGTACTTTCTACTCCCAGAATTTCACCATACAAGACTATGATGTTGAATTTCCAAATTTCAGATAGAAGATCTCATATTATGCTTTAATGGAAGGTATTTTTCTAGTTGTACAATTAAAAGAGGGCAGATATCTTGAAACCAGAAAGACATTTCCCTACAAAGACCATATTGAAAGACAAAAAAGCTCACTTATGTCATATACTAAACAGAGAGTAGAAAAAAATATATATATATATCTGGAAATTATTACAAACACCCTCCATCTCCTTGTTGGTACATTTCAATGAGTGTTAACGGAGGTGAAGAATTGTATTAGATTCTTCTAGACAGAAAGCAAAAAAAAAAAAAAAATAGAAGATTGTTCTATTCACTAGCGAATTACTATTCACTAAATCCACTACAGGAGCCAGAATTAATGCAAAGAAATTCTTCTAAGAATGTGTGGAAGATTATTCTGCAGATTGCAGCAATCCACCTGAAGTACTACATTCAGCTCTGGGGTCCCCAACCTCTTAGAGTGAGTCCAGAAGAGGGCCACAAAGATGGAGGGCTGGAGCACCTCTTGTATGAAGACAGGCTTAGGGATTTGAGGATATTCAGTCTGAAGAAGAGAAGGCTCTGGGAAGATCTTAGAGTGGCCTTCCAATACCTATTGGCAGCCTGCATTAATTAATTAAATAATAATAATAATAATAATAATAATAATAATAATAATAATAATAATAATAATAATAATAATAATAATAATAATAATAATAATAATAATAATAATAATAATAATAATAATAATAATAATAATAATATCTGCATGGTGGAAGAAGGCAAAACAGCACGATAGAACGATGCAAATGACATTTATCACACTGAGTCTCAAAACTCACTGTCAGTGTTGCTCAGATGACCCCCAACTGTGAATTCACAACTTTTACATCAGCCGGAAAAGAATAAAATGAAATGAAGTTGTACCTGTTACTTCAGAAGACTGACTTTTAACTACTAAGTATCATGAACAAAGGAAGGCAAAATGAAATAAATTCTCTCATTTCTTCCAGTCATCTGGAATAATTCCTACTGGTTAAGATCTCTTTCTTTCCTATGACCTGAATCAAGATATTTTATATTCTTGAAGCTATTAAGACACTTCTATCTATGGGGGAAAATATATTTTCAAATTTATCATGAGCTCCTGTTAATCAAGATACTTTCCCTTGGTAACAATCATACACATCAGTCAGATTTTGAATAAAATTCTATGCAGTAATAGAAGGAAAAAATGTAACCAGAGAAGAAAGGGAAAATGCTACCACTCTGCCTTACTTTTTCACTAGGAAACATTTTTCCTCATCATCTCTGATCAAGTTATCAAAACTTTTCTATAATCACAAACTAAAAATTAAGAATCATCCATGTGTTGGTCTTAGTGTGATCCCTGTTTCTTCATAAGAATATTACCTGGTCATTTACACCCAACAATTAAAAAAAAAGCAGGATTTATTTATGAACAGCATTGTTAGCTTGCAGTGTTGAAGTAGAAGACAGCCTAAATTGTTGGTGAAAATTTTCAGAAGAGTTTAAATGAAAAGAGTAATTCAGTATGATCCTCAAGGAAATATCATGCTCTTCTGTCACAGAGCAGTATCTGCTCTTGTTGATCTCTAATTTCCAGTTTTACTCTCTTTCCTGTGCAGGCATATCTGACACACTTTAAGGGTATGAAGAAAACAAAACAAAACAAAACAAAACAAAACAAAAACTTCAAATGTACACATGTCTGTTCAGCATACTGTATTATACAAGATTGTTATAGTAAATATAACAATCTATATAAATAAGGCTTGTAAAACTTGTATTGAGAATTATTAAAGCATTCAAGCAGTGCTAGTCACTGGCAAAGGAAGGAAGGAAGGAAGGCAGAGAGAGAGAAAGAAAGAAAGAATCATGCTTTAACTTTTTAATCTTTCTCCTTCCAGTTCAGAATAGTAGACTGAATAAGGAGAAAAAAATAAGTGATTCAGAAATGAACACAGTTGATTTAAAATGCCAAGTACCATATGTATTAATAAAATATATATAGCCATAGATAAGACAACCTGTTACAATATAATAGGCACATGAAAATGAATTGTTGAACAGGTGCAGTGAAAGGAAACATCAATTAGAATGTCAATTGGAAGGTCAAACATTCAATTAAATGGTTAATGAGATATTTCTGGAAAATTCAAAGATAAATCCATTATATAGAATCTCATCAGAATATGAGCTAGAAAATAATTCACAGAGATGAAGAAGCAAAAAAGCAAATATGATGTATGAATTCTTAAAATCACTGTCAGTCATAGCATTATTTGTTTTCTTTGTATGTAAGCTGCAACTTAACTGGCAACTGTATTGTATCATAAATGTCAGCAATTAAAGACAGATATCTATTTCTAGCATATAACAGTCAGAAAGATGCAAAGCTAATCCTAAAGCAATTAGACTCTGTGGCAAGAATCCGAATATGGCACAAAGCCACATTTTCACCCATGCCTTCTGTCTCTGGTCTCCAGGATAGCAGATGTAACTATGAGAAAAAGTAGAGGAAAGCCAACTTCTCTACTACAGTGCCAGGTAAAAGAAAATAAATAAATAAATAAATACATGTTTTGCTTCTGTAAAATCTTCAGGTAACTAGTAAGATTTTTTGCATCAAAAACTGTGAACAGTTCTGATCTCCATTCACTCAGACAGGATGTTAGGACTGTAGCCTGCAATTCCACATTTGTTTTTAGTTAAAGTTCCAAACATTTGTAATGCATAGTTGTTTCATCTTGAAAACTGTAATGGGATGATAAGTTCAAGATCATTCCAGAGTAGCTTCTTCAGAATACAGCACTCTGTTCAGTTTGCAAGAACAGCAATATTCAATCAGACTGAGTTGGAAGCATGCAGTTAACACAGTACCCATATTCTAGCAATGGACATAAATCTCCTCCCTCATAAAGAATAAGAATAGCTGTGGTGGTTTTATCTTGCTAGGCAGCTGAACTCTACCGCAACCACTCTCTCTCTCACTCCGCCTCCTCAGAAGAGGAGGGGAAGAAGTAAAGGAAAGAACTACTCATGGATTGAGATAAGGATAATTTAATTAAAGGGAAAAATAATTAATAAGGAAAAAATATTATTAATTAAATAATTTAAATAAAGGGAGAAAAAAGAAAGGGGAAAAGGAAAGGATGAAGAAAATAAAAGAAAAAAAAAGGATGTATGGAAGTGCAGAGGAAAGAAATTACTCTTTACTTCCCACAGATGAATGATGCTTGACCATGTTCTTGAAGCAAGGCCTCAAGATATGTTGCCATTGTTTGGGAGGACAGACTTTTTCACGAGAGCCCACCCCTCCCCTCTTCTTCTTTTTTCCACCTTATATTGCTGAGAGTGACATCATATGGTATGGAATATCCCTTTGGTTGGTTTAGGTCGGCTGCCCTGGTGATGTTCCTTTCTCACTTTTTGTCCACCCCCAGCCTGCTGACTCTGGGAGGGTTAGAGAGAGTCCTGATGCAGTGCCACTATTGCTCAGCAGCAGACACAACACTGGTGTGATACCAGTGCTGTTCTAGCTACAAGTGCAGTGCACAGCACTGTATGGGCTGCTGCAAGGAAAGTTAACATCCCATCCAGACACAGTACAATAGGATATTTCTGATGGTATCTCATAATGCTCTTCCAGTTTCCAAATACTTTTAGTTCATGGGATTTGTTGAGTGGAATGTGAATTATGCAGTAAATTCTATTTAATCTCTTCTCTAAATTCTTCAGTGTGTGCCTTTGAATATATCTAAAATTTGCTACTCACAGTATCGAAGTGCACATCAGATTTGCACAATGTGCAGACCTCCTGAAATTTATTACCCTTTGCATGAAAAATTACAGCCTTTTGATTTACACCATTTTACACACTCTTTGCATGTGATAAACACTACTTGTAATTGAAGAAACAGTGAACAATCCATAACACTGCACACTTCATTGCATCTCTTTTAGTTATGTATTTTCTAAGCTAATTAGTCTTTGTACCTTCAGATGTACCTAAAATACTAGCTGTAGTCCATCCATTTTGATTATCCATGTAGTTTTTTTTTCATGGAATCTTTCTTTCCTTCTTTCTTTCTTTCTTTCTTTCTTTCTTTCTTTCTTTCTTTCTTTCTTTCTTTCTTTCTTTCTTTCTTTCTTTCTTAGAGGTGTGAGGGGGAGTTGAGCAGGGGATACAGACAACTGGAACTCCTCGCATAGTTTTTAAGCTGTGAAAAAAACTGGATTTATGCAGTAGTATAATTATATTTTCTGCTGTGTTCTTTGTTACTTTTCTAATGCTTTCTAATATGTCACTTTCTTCTTTGACTGCTGTCATGTTTTCTCCGTGAAGTATCTATGTCAACTTTTTCTGTATGATAATGATGAGCACTGAACCCACCACTTAATTTGTGAAATTGTATCATTGGTGTTATGCACCAGTACATATTTGACGGCACTCTATTTCACCTGCCCTAATATTGCTCAGTCACTCAGTTTTGTAAGGTTCTATTATTCTTCAGTCACCCCTTACCTTTTTACATGCAACAGCTTTGTACTGTCAGTGAACTTTCTCACCTCACTAGGTGAATCTTCGGGAGACTTCATGAATGAGTACGATAAAAGATACCAGAATCTGCAGAACTGCTGTGGTAATTTCTCACATTGCAAGAAATTGTCTTTTATGCTATCAATTATTTATCCATACCAGAACTTTCTTTTTACTCCATGTATGTTGAGATTCCCTAAAAAGTCCTTTTGGGAATCCAGGTAGTCTACACCAATTTATTTATATATTCTTTAACTCCTTCAAAGCACTCAAAAGAAATTTAAAGTGAGACTTCACTTTAAAGCAAGCTTACTGTCTCTTTTCAGACAGATTACATTTATCCCACATCCACTAATTGGATCTTTCACAGTAACTTTCAGTCCTTTGCCCAGGAGAGATGTCAGACCTACAGATCCGTATGTCTGGAACATCTGGAACATCTTTCTGTCAACACACTTCCTGTCTCATGTTTCTTAAGTACCAGGGATGTTTTACATGCCATTGTTAGTAAATCAGTTGTTTCAACATTGAGTTAGAATTCTTAGGTGAATACTATCCTATCCTAGTAGGATAAACCTATGTTTATACTATATTTATGCTAATACATCATTATTGCTATCATAACACAACATATGTGTTAGGTGTGTTTGTACCATGACAACCTCATCACTATTACCAGTCTTGTTCTGAATATTTTCCCACTCCAGACCCTGAAAAAGTATTCCAGTCTGGAAGTTTTCATAATTTCTCTTACAATGAATACTAGTACAATGAAAAATCATTTTCTTTGCAATATTCTTCCTAACTACTACTTTAAAATCCATACCACAGTCTTACAATATGAACTACAAGCTTTGATTCTTGTATTTAGTAGCTCCTCAGATACATGTATTGTTTAATCTGATTTATTTTATTAATGTTTGCAATATTAGTTTCAATATATTTCTTTTACCTTGCTGTTTGGACACATCAACTTCCTATTGCTGTTTTTACTTAGAGGAATATTTCTATTATGAGATTCTGAATTCCACACAATTATTGAGTCAAAGTCAAAGGCTGTGAAGGTTGTGTTGTTTCCTGTGGCCTTTGCAGGCATTTACTCCAAGATATCATCATTGAGAATATGCTTTGTCCTTGTACAAAATTTGCCCAGGCCACTCGGTAACAAGTTGCCCAATACAACTGCATGTCCAGTTCATACTGTTTTTCTCTTACTGAAATAAGTGCCACTGTCCTACTGGACAGCTTGTAAACAGATGTGATCCTGTTTAGGCATGGTATCTGAATGCAAACATGTCATGTATAAAGATAAATTAATTTCATATGTATCACAGCTCTTTTTGATGCATGATTCCTTTACACCAATGGAAGTTTATTTTTCCTATGTTTTTCCTGTTCTGAAGTGGCAACATTCCAATGAGTAACAGGACTACAAGCTGGCCAGAATTTTGAAGCAGATAGCCTTACAATTCCCCTAAAATGAGCCAAATGAGAAATAAAAAGAATTTTAAACTAAAATAGATTTTATTTAGAATGTAAAGTAGAATACTTATCATTCATATTAAAAACAAAAGCAAACAACAACAAAATCTTAAAGCGATTGGCTAAGAGAACAAAGAAATGAAAGGTCCACATGTAACTTACTCATGCCCCTTAGGTCCTTATGGGTAAGTTTCCCTTTCTAAGGAGCACACAGACACAGTCACTTTCTGTCCTACAATGTTAATTCTGTCACCTGCAAGACTCCCCTACAGTGCTCCCCTACAGTGTTCACTCAGTCTTCATCTCCAAGCTACAAGTTCCCAGCTTTAGGTCACAACATTCTTGAATGTCCTACACTACTGCCTCTGAAATCTTTCTTGAGAGTATCCAAGACCCATAAATCATCCAAAAAAAAAAAAAAAAAAAAAAAAAAAAAGCAGTCTTCATAAGGAGGTTTAACAAGGTTGTGAATAAAAGCACCATGGACCAACACTTCATACCCCACCCTGTGCCTTAAGCAAGCCATAGCCAAGTGGGAACTAACCAAGGGAACTCTCAACATGTTATTCTTTACCTGCATCTCAATATTTTTTAAGAAATTATGGAAACATATCTTAGCCCAGAAAACATAATCTTTGGTTGGAAAAATCATGTCTTGTTGAATAATCTTTCATTTGGTTTTAGAGGTCCTTATCTAAGTTTGTAAATTCTTGTCTGTGTGCTGACAAAGCAGTCTTTGCTACTCTCTTGAAGCATTTATTTATTTATTTATTTATTTTAAAGATTTCAAGGCTCTGACTTTGGGAAGAGCAAGCCTGTAGGTACTTTCTTGTGATTAAAAAGGATAAGGAAAAGCATGAGGTTCTTAATGCCTTCTTTACATCTGTCTTTACTAGTCAGACCACTTACCCTCAGAGTACTCAGCCTCCCGACCTGGAAGACTGGGATGGGAAGCAGAAGAACTGCACCCCCAGTTCATGTGGAAACAGAGACATGCTGCTCCACCTGGACTGTCACAAGTCCCTGGAGCCAGATGGGATCCACCCAAGTGTGCCGAGGGATAGTAGATGTGATTGCTGGGCTGCTTTCCATCACCTATCAGCAGCCACATTATCCAGGGAGGTCCCAGACAACTGGCTAATGTGACGCCCTTCTATAAGAAGGGTCATTAGGAAGACTTGGGGAACTACAGATCTGTCAGCCTGACCTCTGTGCCAGGAAAGGTGATGGAAAAGATCATCCTGAATGAAATCACACAACATATACGGAATCAGGCATGGGTTCATGAAAGGCAAGTCCTGCCTGACCAATCTCATCTTCCATGACCAGGTGACCTACGTGGTGGATTAGGGAAAGACTGTTGACCTAGTCTACCTAGATTTCAGCAAGGCCTTTTGACATGATCTCACACAGAATTCTCCTGGAGAAGCTGGCAGCCCATGGCTTGGACAGGGACACTCTTTGTTGGGTTAAAAATTAGCTACACAGTTGAGCTCAGAGTGGTGGTGAATGAAGTGAAATCCAGCTGGTGACTGATCATCAGTGGTGTTCCTCAGGGGTCTGTGTTAAGTCCCATCCTTTTTACTGTCTTTATTGATGATTTGGATGAGGGAATTGAGTGCACCTTCAGTAAGTTTGCGGACAACACCAAGCTGGGGAGAAGTGTTGATCTGCTGGAGGGTGGGAAGGCCTGGCAAAGAGACCTGGACAGGATGGGTCAATGGGCAGAGGCCAATGGGATGAGGTTCAACATGGCTAAGTGCCAGGTCCTGCACTTTGGCCACAACAACCCCATGCAGCACTACAGGTCTGGGGCAATGTGGCTTGAAAGCTGTGCAGAAGAAAAGGATCTGAGGCTGCTGATTGATGCTCACCTGAACATGAGCTGGCAGTATGCCCAAAACTGGCCAAAAAGGTCAAGAGCATGCTGGCTCATATCAGGAATAGTGCAGCCAGCAAGATCAGGGAAGTGATTGTTCCCCTCTACTCTGCTCAGGTGAGGTCGCACCTTGAATACTGTGTTCAGTTTTGGGCATCTCATTACAAGAAGGGCATTGAAGCCCTGGAAGGGGCTGTCCAGAGAAGGGCGACAAAGCTTGTGAAAGGCCTGGAACACAAGTCCTATGAGGAGCGGCTGAGGGAACTGCAGTTGTTTAGTCTGGAGAAGAGGCTCAGAGAAGACCTTATTGCTCTCTACAACTACCTGGAAGGAAGGTATGGGGATCTGGGAGTTGGCCTCTTCCCACAGGTAAATAATGATAGAACTAGAGGGAATGGCCTCAAATTGCTCCAGCGGAGGTTCAGGTTGGAAATAGAAGACATTTCTTCTCAGAAACAGTAGTCAGATATTGGAACAGGTTGCCCAGGGAAGAGGTGGTGTCACCATCCCTTGTGGTGTTTAAGGAAAAGTTAGACGTGGTACATAAGAACATGGTTTAGCGGGTGAGAGTAGTAGGGTGATGGTTGGACCAGATGATCTTGGAGGTCTTTTCCAACCTTAATGATTCTATAATTTGTTGTCCCAGCTGTCTCATCTTTCCACAGTTTCACTTCCTGTTTGTTCTCTTACATCATCTTTGGTTAATCCCTTCATGTTAAAAAGAGTCTTGGTAAAAGAATCAAGATCAAAATGCACACTGAAGAATAGATTCATATCATCTAACAATAGTCTATAGAACTATAATTATAACTAGTCTATGTAGCCTTCTTTTAGTTGGAAACACATACATGTATGCTTCAAAAGTGTAATTTATCTGACCGGTTTCAGAAATTTCTGCAGATAAATCAGATACAAATCATTATCTAGAAGATGGTATTTCTCTCCAGAATAAAGAATGTATACTAAAGGCAGCAATTTAGCAATCTGTTGTATCCAATGGAGGCTTTGGCAATTTGTTCTTCACTAGGTTATTTGCTTTACATCATAAGCTACAGATTTAGCTCTAAAGGGAGTTGACTTTCTACCTTTATTGAATACAAGACTAACAAGAAATAATCTATTTTAGAGTTAACCTCATAGCTTCATTAGATTATTTTGTTTATTAATTTGGTAGGTTGATAACTTTAAGATATTGATTTATTTACTCAGTCCTCATTCTGATGCTAGTTTGATCACTACAAAATTCTAATTGTCTTAAAAAAAACCTTATGTTAGCTTATATATGCACTTACCCTTTATAATAGAAATCCAAACAAGCTATACACTGCTGATTTTTATTCTATATAAAGTGACTGGATATCTGAGTATAGAAATCTTTTGCAATAAGCTCACAAGTCTTTCAATTTCACTTTCAACTTAATATTCAAATAGATCTTGGCAGATGTTCATTTCTCAGTGAGAAACACACACAAAACAAAACAACAAAACAAAACAACAATTCAATAAAGTACGCAAAGCACATTGTATTTTTATTACTGGGTGGAAAAAATAATAATAATTTGTAAACTACTTCATCAAAAACCATCAAAGACTGTTGCACTGTAGGACCATCCAGCTATGGAAAATTAGGTATTCTAATAATCTTTACAATGTGTTTCAATTTGAGAAATATGACTTTAATAGCACTTTATCAGTAATATTAATTAAAGCTTATGTTTGTCAGAAACGCATAATCTTGATTATTATTTTTTTTGAATACAAAATGCCCACCAATTACAAATAAAGAGCAATGACATTAAAAACATTTGTAAGATCTGTATAAGTAAGAAACTTAATTTTACTGAGTCTCACAATGAATTAATTGCAAAAAAAAAAAAAAAAAAAGATGTCCTTAACATGATTATTTTTTCTATGTCTACACAGCAGAGATTCCTTTATTTGTATAAGTACAAATAACAAGAGACACAAAATCAATTTTCTGTGCCTGAGTTGTTTGTTTGTTTGTTTTGAATGTGTTAATAGGGAGATTTTTTGAGGAGAGGAAGAAAGATGGAAATTAGATTGGAAAAAAAAAAAAACTTAAATCATATAAAATATTGTAACTATTATAAAAGTTGCTCTAATTCCCGATCACTTTACGGATTGTAATGGTACTGATTTCAAAACTCTTTGAGGGACCTTGACAGGCTTCAGAGGAGAGACCATGCAAACCTCAAGAAGTTCAACAAGGCCAAGTGAAAGCTCACATATCTGGGCTGGGGCAATCCCAAGCACACAAACAGGCTAGGCAGAGAATGGATTGAAAGCAGCCCTGATTAAAAGAACCAGGGGGTGTTGGTTGGCAAGAAGCCCAACACGCACTGGCACTGTACACTTGCAGCCAAGAAAGCCAACCATATGTCGGCTGCAGAAAAAGAGCCAGCAGCTCAAGAGAGGTGATTCTTTGTCTCTATTCCGCTCTCCTGAGACCCCACCTGGAATACTGTGTTCAGCTCTGGGATCCCCAGCACAAGAAGGACACAGATGTATTAGAATGAGTCCAGAGAAGGGCCACAAAGAAATTCTTCACTCAGAGGGTTGGGAAGCACTGGAACAGATTTCCCAGAGAAGTTGTGGACGCATCATTCCTGGAAGTGTTCAAGGCCAGGTTGGATTGATGGGGCTTTGAGCAACCTGATCCAGTGAAAGGTGTGCCTGCCCTGATGGGGGGAGGGGAAGAATTAGATGATCTTTAAGATTCCCTCCAACACAAGCCATTCCATGATTCCATGATCTTCAAAGCTAAATAATTTCAAATATAAAAATAAAAAATAAAAACAAATCGATCTCATGAGACCAACCTTCTCCAAGAGCTTAACCAAATTTCCAAAATCTTCTGCAGTAACACTCTGGCCTGTAAAATTCCTACACACACTGTTCACTCAAAATATGTCTTCCATATAGCTTTACATAGTTTCATGGTGCTAGTGGTTCTTATTTTCACATATAATACAGTTATTTTGTGGATCTGGGGAAGGAAATGCAGAAAAGAGCCCAGTTTCTCTTTCTGATTCTTTCACAGAATTGCTGATATTCTACCCAGATATTTTTATGTCCTAGAGAATTGACTGATGTATGAAGCACTTGTTGTTTCATGGATGTATCATCCTTCTCATCTGTATGATAATGAACCTTTTGCATTCATATTTGATAGCTGCTCAAAAAGCCCAGATTTTTGGGAGCTTTAAGGAGAAAAAAATGGTATGACAAGTGGAGAAGATTTTGTTTGCTTTACATTGACAAATAGAAAACTACATTATAAACCTAAGGAAATATTTGAAGAAATATCACTACACCATCACACTACCTTTGTTTTTGACCTATGCTGTAGAAGCTACCACTTTATTGAAAACTTTTGGACATTACAACCAATAGTCATAGTGAAATAGTCTGTTCTCATGACAAGTCACTGAATGAAAACTTTCTAAGCTTCCACTTTCCTCTCAAAATTTAAGCTTGTATTCCTCCCCCCCCTTCCCCCCCCCCCCCCCCCCCCCACAGACACGCACTTTCTTTTCCTCCCCATATGTCTAAAGAAAACCTGAAAACTCAACTGAAAACTGGTGACATAAGATAAAAACAAAGATAACTGAAAGTTATGTGCTGCCACTGGACAGCACTATTTATACCATATAAAGTTTGAAAATTACTCAATTTTTATTTTTTTTTGGGAGGGAGGGAAGAGGATAGGGGTGGAGAAGGATCAGAGGGATGGTGTAATGAGAATTTAGTAGACAGGACAGGACATCTGATTTTCCATAGTCAGATCTGTAAATCAAAGAAAAAATGATAATAATAAATTAGGTATTTAAGCTTACTCTAGGACAAGCCAGTATTTTGTGATATCAGCAGGCATTCAAAATCTACATCTCAATATTCGCTTACAACAGATGTTGGATGAATAGAATCATAGGAATGTTTAGATTAGAAAAGAACACTAAGATCATCAAGTCCAACCACTAACCAAGCACTACTAAGTTCCTAAGCACCATATCTACATGTCTTTTGGACACCTCTGGGGATGGTGATTCGACTGCTTCTCTGATCAGCCTGTTCCTATGCCTCACAACCCTTTCAGTGAAGAAATTTCTCCTAATATCCAACTTAAACACTCTCCCAGCATAACTCGAGGCCATTTCTTATTATTCTAGATTCCCTAAAGTCACATCAACCATTTTGACACATGGGATAGACAGACATTATACCTAATTCATATAGTTAGGTATATAGTTATTATTATATTATTATATAGTTATTAATATTAGGTATAATAGTTATTATACCTAATGCATAGCATGCACTGAGATTCTGTTATGCTGAATGCATTCTGGTCACAATTTAGAATGTTTTTTGTTTGTTTTCAAAAACTAGGTTTACATTCTGACATGTATTTCTACATACATTGGGCCTGCAAAGTGCACAAATCCAGGGACAACAGACTGAGAATTCCATCAAAATCCATACAATCAGATTGTATTTATATTTATAAAGTTATCTCCTATGAACAGCTTATAAGTAGGTAAAGCTTGGACTTCATGGTTGCCATCTAATTTCTTCTTTAACTCCTCTACTTCAAGTAAGTATTCTAGGAAGAAAGAGTAACGGCACTTTGTTGCTTACATTTACACAGAACCAATATTTAACGCATTACTGAAGCAATTAAGAAATAATTTACCAAAATACATATAATATTTTAAATATCTAATCAACTGGTAATAAACTGACAGAAAAGTGACATAAACTGATGTTTCAAGATCAAAGAATCTTTGTTGTCTGTATTTCATTTTGAAGCAGAACTATGAGTTATTTTTAGCACACATTTTATAAATATGAATTAAATGAAAATTAAAAATTATAACACATTAGATATAGACCTAAGACAGTTAATCCTTGATGGAAATAAATGCACTTAGGTCTTAATAGTGTGTTGTGTACACGCAAGGAAGAAAAACTAAAAATCAAGAAAAGTAAAGCAATATTACATACACAAAAAGTCTTAATATCCACAAATTAAAGCATATTTTCAGAACGAAGCAACTAGTTCATGCATGTTATTGAACTATTTCAGTTGCATTACCTACATCATGCTTTTTCACATTTTAAAGTAACACATTTTTATTTGTGTTAATACTCTTCTTTTGTACATAACCATTTCCACTAATGATCCAAGACCTAATAATTTTGTCACTGGAAATAATGTCAATTTCTTTATGGTTTTAAAAGATTTAGTCCACGGTGTTCATTAGGTCAATTGTCATTTTACTGACAAGAGATAAAGTAAAAGACAAATAAGGACTCAATTTTTGTCTCATCTATGTAAAAGTTTCAGGTATGGAATTTTACCATTATATCCCAACAGCTTTGCAATGCTCATTGTCAATGCTGAAGTATGGCACAGAAGTAAAAAGACTCAGGGCACATACTGTGAACATAACTGATGTATGCCGATGACTGCTGTTCTGAGATACTAAATGCAGAGGCTAAAATACTGTTTTGCTGCAAACACATACAAACCCCAAAAGCAGCAACCTAGTAATATGAAAGTACAACACACTACAAATCTGAAGATCTACCATAAATATATAACACACATTACCTATGTGTTTTGTACTGATTTTTTCACTGATATTTGACTGTCTCACTAGATATTTCAGCTAATATTACATATCTGAGATAGAGCATTATGTCAGTATAAAAATCTAGATTCAACAATGTAGAACCTTCAAAAGAAAATACTAATTACCTGTGGTTAACTAATCTGTCCCAGCATAGTTACTTTTTGCAGTAATTATTTGTTTGCTTCTTATTAGTGAGAGCTCAACAGATACTCTTCTTAACATTTTTAAGTATTCACATTCAAACACAATGCTCTGTATCAAGAATATCAAAACAGGTCTTTAGGTAACCTCTGGCTGACCCCCTGGCTTGCATATAGAATTTAGATGCTTCGTCTCAGAGCGTGGTCCTAAACTGGCACCTCTTTGACCACTATCTTGATGTTGCATATCTAAGAGGGTCCCTACTGAAATTAGTATATCCAAATGTTTGATATCACATCAACAGCTGAATGCTTGAATTACTGTCTTTTTTTCCCATATAAATTGTAGTTCTGTAGTGACATTCAATCATCCCAAACTCTCAAATTTACGTTTCTCTAAAGCATACTCAACTCACACTGAAGTCAAAGAACTTCACATTGTCAAGCAAAGTACTCAGTTCTTACCTAATAATATTTCCACTATTATTGTAATAAATACAATAACAACATCTAAATTATGTACTATATGAATATTCTAAATAAGTACATTAACTGATAGACAACTGGGGAGGGAATAGCAAGTAACTATCATTGCCTAATGTTCACCTTTGTCTATTTGTACAGCTATCACAGTTATTAATAGTGATTAGCATTACAATAGTAAGTTCAGGTTCGAAGCTATTGCCACCCATGCAAAAATGAGATCACTGGTTTAGTAAATCAGTCTGAGTAGGAAATACAAGAAACCCATAATGGACTTTGCCTTTGCTCCTCACAAATCTGCTCCACAGCTCAAGAGCACATCAGCTTCTGTGGGAGTGCAGAACCAGCCAACCTTCAGCTGCATACCCTTTCTCACCTTTGTTTAAATGAGAAGAAACAGAAAATTGTAAATGTGTGGAATATACTTGTGAATAGACATTTCCATTATGATTCTGTGATTATATTGTTTATGAGGTTAAAAAATATATATATATTGTTTACAAAGAGGTTTTGGTTTTCTTTTTAATAAAAGACATATGTTAGCCAGATAACATCTGCAGTAGATGAAGGCTGGTATATGTTTCCCTCATCTATTTCCCTTATCTATTTCCCTTAACTATTTGTCTCCTTCATCAACACGTGTGTCACAAGATTCACCATGAGAAAATAACTGGAGTGGGACATAAAATTAACATTTGGAAGAAAATTATCCATCTTTCTATGTGAAAGAGATTTACTAAGAAGGTTTCTCAAATGCATATTTCTTCTTCTGAAGGAAGGTGATTTGGATAGATCATTTTTTATTGATAATAAAAGTAACATCTCTGCCTGTTAGAAAAATAAAAATAAAAATCTATTCTGCACGCATTGATACAAAGCAAGCACAAATTAGACTCCCATCACATTTGTCAAAAGTGACCATTCAGTACCATTCCCTTTTATTTCCATTACACAATTTCCTCTTTCTGATGAGGTTATCTGCCCAGTTTTCCTGTCATACCCGGGCTTGCACTGAATCTGTGGACCACCAATGCAAAATATTCCCCTTACAAGGAATTGAGATATCTGTGTAGATGGCATATTGCTTTACAAATAGGTCTATTCCTTGGAGCCTTGACTTTTTTAGGCAGATTTGGACTTTAATATACAGCATACAAATGACTCAGCTACAGTTTCGACGTTGCTAACTATTGGTTTTCTTTGATGAACTACACAAAATGAATTAGGGAGACTACCCCAATACATGCTGAAAATGACAAAAGGTCTTAGCTATCACAAACACGCAAAAACACATTTGGATCTCTACTTCCAGACTGAAAAGTAACAGCTCCAAATATTAAAATTAAAGTAGAAAGTCAACAAAATGACTCCTTAAAAGTTAAAAACAAGAGATCCTATCAACTATCAGAATTAAAAAGAATTCTTTTAAGTCTACAAAAGTCCAATCATGAGCTTTCTAATTTTTGTATTTCAAAGAAACGCATTGTTTTAAGCTACAAGTAATATATATTTTTTTCTTTCCAAATTTGTCAAATATATGTTCAAAAATAGATTTATGTAAGTTTATACTAGGGTTTGCCAAAGTAAAACAACTTGTCTCAATTTAACCATCAGAAATCTATGTAAAGGAGATAAAAGTATTTTATGATTTGTGTGCATATGTATGTGAGATATATATTTTGCAAATACATGTGCTCACATGTTATATAAATACATGCACACATTTATTTCATATACAAATAATAGGTACGTGCAAATGTGTGTAAATTACCTTACAGACCATTTAGTTACAACCTAGTAGGTAAGAGAAGTCGAGGAAATGCAAACTGACTGTTGAACAATACTTAGTCCTAGCTTTCAAGGATCTTCCTACAATAGGTTAATCTTAAGCATGTGCATAAGTTATGAATGATGATTTATCAATTCTAAATATTATTTATATATTATATCATACTTTGAATTTGAATGAAGTTGATAGAGAAGACCACCACTGTATTCCAGTTCCGAATCTGATTGCTACATATTTTTTCAATCTATGAATTCTGTATAAATCACTTATTTCATGAAACAGAAAATAATTAAGATGTTTCTCTTACTTTAAAAACAAACAAACAAACAAAAAACTCAAATCACAAACTTTGAGGATTTTTTTTAATATCTTTTTAATCTGTAATTGCCACATGTGTCAGTTTGTGCCTTCCATATCTGTCTGCCAGCAAGAGACAGTGACCACTTACAGTGATTACAAAGTACACCAAATGTAGTATATATGTCACTTCTCCACAAGAGCTTGTTGGCAGCTTTGATCGACTTCTTTTTGATTACACCACAATCGCCTCATTCCACTTTAGCTACTCTCACTCTCACTGTCTCTCCAGGGGTTCAGATGTCATTGCTGTATACCTTAGCAGATGAATCAGTTTTCCTTCTGTTAAACCCTTTTCCTGGGAAGATGAATCTACTCATCGATTTTGACCAAAGACTGTTTTTTAAAATGGGTAGAAGAGACTTCTGACCTTTCAAATTATCAGATTAAGGTGGTTATTTGCACATTATTAAGTAATCAGGGAAAAAAAAAAATACATTAAGAAAGAGTTTAGTTCACAGGCTGTTTTGCTTGCTTCTAAAAACTGTTGTGCACTGACAGCTAACCTAGATTCCATTTCTCCCTTTTCCTCTGAACCACAAGGGAAGCTAAAATGCATTTTCACATTGCATTTTGCCCAAAGGCTCTCAGTAAAATTTAATTTTCTTACTGCATTGATTTTTCCGTTATAAGTTGTAACAGTCTAATGATATCTCATAAGAATTTTTAGTGTTTAGAAAAAGGGATGTGAATGATTTAGCAATAGTAACTCCTAGTGCTAGAGGATTTATTCTTATTTTTTTTAAGAATCTTCCATCTGTCTTTCTGATGGACAGTTGTTGAAAAAGTCTATGTCGTATCACCATCCATCTGACGGCCTGAAGACAGTTTCTGTAGTCAGTTTCTTAATGGCAATACATGAATAATTTTTCTCCAAAGCTCTTCCCTACTGTTAATTTCTAAAAATCAAAATATGCTTTCTAAATCTGGAGATGAATATTGTGCTTAAAAATTAATGAACCACATAAAAACAATGTAACTGAAAAAAAAAAAAAAAGGCGTAGCAGTTTCTGTCTTACAGGCTACATTACATTCACTGAAGGCTGACATCTTATCCTCATTACCCCAAATACTTCAAGTTTGTCATGTTTTTTCCTTATTGTGGGCAAAGAATACATCAAAAGAATATGACACGTTCCCTGGGAAAGGAAAATTTGTAGGTTGACTCTTTCTTTCAAAACAACTGTATCATCACCAAAGCTATAGAAATCATGTCTGAAAATTCATAGTAAGATAGACTAGGCAACATAAAGGCAGTACTGGAGCCAGTACAGCAGAGGTTTTGAAAGAGTCCCTGTCATCCATGGCTACAAGAAATTAACTTACTTATCTCACTTTGTCAAGGATGAAATATATAGTTAAACATACATATAGAGGTAAAAATAAAAAAGTACCTTTTCTTTTTTTTTAAAAAAAAAAAGTACCAATTTACATTACATTATTAGGTTAAACAAATTTAAAAACTAATGTCTGTTTTTCTTAGGAAACAGTAGTTTGATTGGTATCTTCCTCCAGCTTTTCTACAAACTCATAGTAGGCTGGAAAAGCAGGCAGATTGCACATCCAGTCATGTCATCTAGGTTCTACAGAGGCACATCTGACTTTTTCTGAATCCTGGACAATAAACTACGCTGAAGAACATAGACATTACACAAAAATAGGAACCCACTACAATTCTCACAAAGCACCTAAGCAACTTTAAAAACTCAGTCTGTTACTGGTTTTCTTTTTTTCTTTCCCCTTGAGAAGTTTTTCTAAATCATTTTCATATAGAAAGCGGGTGTTTTTTTGTTTGTTTGTTTGTTTGTTTTTGTTTTTTCATAGCATGAACATGCTTTTCTAAGAATGCACAGTTTTCATCATAAATTCTTGACCAACATTAATTATATATAATCATAAATTGATTATACTGATGAATCATCAGTTCATCTAGGTTGAAAAAGACCTTTAAGATCTTCAAGTCTAAACATCAACCTGATCTCCTGAGTCCATTCACTAGACCACGTCCATTGGTGCCATCTCCACACATCTCTTAAATGCTTCTAGGAATGAGGGCTCCAGCACTACCCTTAGCAGCCTATTCCAATGCCTGAAATATATTGCATCTGGAATAAAATTTCCATCAAGTGAGCTAAAACACTTTTGTAATAAACTGAATCTTAACTGAACTTCTGTACTTGTTGGTACTACCCACTTTTTCCTGCCATAAAAATAAAAGAACCTAATTAATATTATAAATAAGGTGAGCCTAAATAAGAGTTTCATATGGCATTTTAAATTCTGTACTTTGTGACTATGATTTTAAACACAAGTAGTTATCATACAGTTACGGTAAATGTGATATCATAATTAGACCGAACATAGGATAGCGAACATATTAAGAATAGGCATAATACAATTTCTTTATACTTCATTGGACTGACAAGTTTTGTTTGTAAAAGAGAGATAGATATGAGTATGACTTTATTATAGAAAATATTCATCAAGATTAGGTTCTTAGGGTTCACATACTATGGAAATGTACAATAATTTAGAAGATGGATTTTGAATGCTTCCATGATCTGTAGATTCTTTTTTTTAGCCAGCTGCAAGGTAAAACTGTACATCAATACACCTGCTCTACCTGTGAAGCTGATGCTGACATTCCAGACTCTTTATTTCTAAAGCTACTGGACCATTAGTCTCTTTCTAAATAGTAGGCAACCCACTACATGACTGGGGGTAGGGGTGGGGTGAGGTGTAGAATCAACCTTTGCTTGTTAGTATCTTTTCAGATGTATAAATCAATCCTATATCTACAAAACAGCACTTTAAATTCAGCTCAAATCATTTTTTATATTTCTGCCCCGATGAGATTTAGGTGTAGAACAGACTTTATGATAATAACAGGCATCCTGAGATAGTAGGGAATGTCAATCTTCTCGCCTCCTCCTGAATCTGGCTCGTAAGACATAAGCAAATCAGAGCATTAACTCCTAACACAAGGGAAGAATACCTGTCAACACAGTCTCACTACTAGCAGTAACACTAAAACAAAGCAGTTACAGAGCAACACTCTTGCTTCCTCAATTCTCCCATCAGTATCCAGGAAGTTAGCTCTTCTCAAATTAAAGATTATCTCAGAACATCCATACACGCTGTAACCAAAGGCCAGACTAAGGTGGTCAGACTCTTTAATTTTCAGTATTTTCTGTTCTTTTGAAATCTGTCAATACCAATGTAAATAAATAAATATAAATAGATAGTCTGGGGTAACAATACAAATAAATAATCAGTCTGTGGTCTCTCAGTTTTGTCATAATGCTGGCAATAAGAAACAAGTTTGAGATTTGACATTGTTTAAATACATTCATCTCAGTGGAGATCACATGGCAGAGTACAATCCTTAAACTTCAGAAGAGAGATCAACCTCATTCTGGGCATATAGCACAGTTAGGGCAGCATGATACAGTCTGATCAAGAAATTGCACTAGTAAATACACGTTTCTGGGATGCACAAGGTGGTTACATACACCATTTCTTTTCAAAATAAGAAGTTGAGGGAACAAAAGCAAAAAAAAAAAAAAAAGAAAAAAAAAAGAAAAAAAGAAAAGATTAGCCGCCACAGAACAGAATTAAAATACAGAAGTAAAGAATGCATTTATTGAAAGGTTATTCTTACATGACTATAAAGACAAACACTACAGAGCAAAACGTACAACATGAATCTGCCTTATACAGCAAAACATTCTAATAGCTATAAACATAATTTGGGTTAAGATTACATCATGTAATCTTAACAGTTTTTACAAAATGTTCTGTTGCACAAGAGAATTATAGTTTGAAGAGCACAGGATGTTTATATTGTAAATATCTGATTTGATGTTATAGAATTTCAAATGTTCAGATAAACCTAGTCTAATTTACAGTTCAGGACATGGAGAGATACGTATCATTGCTACATAGCAGTAATAGCAACTATTACGGACATACAATGGGCACAGTGGACAAACAATAATAGTTATCAAAGTACTATTTTGTATTATAGTACTATTATACTATAGTAGAGTATTATATGTATTAAAGTACTATTTATTAATTATAAGTATTAATAGTATTATAAGCATTAATAATACTAATACTATATAAATATTTGTGTTAAAGTATACTGCAGTATAGAAGAATTGCAAAGCAGCTAATAAAGCTATGTACACAAAAGGATATGTACATTCAATCTATCCTCTGAAGCCATCTGACAACCATCTGATAGCTACAGCATATGAAGGAATATTCAAAAGCAAAACAATAAGCACTGAAAAATTTAAAGGTGATTCTATCTATGCAAACTGACCTTAAATTTTAATTCAATAAAATATTTTTTAAAATACACCTTTAATTAAGTTAACTAATTTCAGAGATGATAAAATCAGGGTCTTACAAGAAAAGCTGACTGTATTGGATGTGTCTATCATTCAAAAATCAGAATTAGAATTCTGCTATATTCATATACAGAAGTGTACTACTATTTCTTTAAGCGCTTTAAAATGTTTAAGACAATAAATAATTGCTGTAATCACACATAAAAATGCTGAAAACAGAAGTATCTAATGGACTTTTACTAGGGTCATCTGTATTCCACTGATTTTATTATCATTATAATTATTGTAAATAACCTGGATTTATACATATGTGTATGTGTGTATATATATATACATGTAGATATATATATATGTGCATATATATATTTTGTAATATAAAATTCAGGGACAACTGCATACTTAGCAAGAAATAAGTTAAGTTTAAATGAATTATGATTTTCTCTGTATCTAGGTTAACAAGTAGAAACTTTTAATGCTAACTAATGTCAAGCAATAAAAACTGAAAAGAAAAAAATCATATAAACATGATCACTTTATGAACAGATTTGTAACAAAATAAGCAAGGTTACAAGAAAAGAGGGAGGGAGATGCTGAATATCTGACATTAAATATGTCAGAGCCAGACCAAAAAACAATTTAAAAACCCTCAGAATTCCAGGCTACAGATGAATTGTGTTGCAAATTCATCTGTTATGCTCTTCTTTGAATATTGTATGAACTTTTAATCACAAAAGTAAAAAATAAATAAAATAAAAATAAAATAAAATAACAATAAAATAAAAATAAAATAAAATCTCACACTTAATCGTTCCAGAAAAAGTAATTAGTCTGATTTTATAGGTGAGAGCTTGGAATAAATATGAAAAGTAAACAAATGAAAATCCTTATATCTTTGTGCAAGAATAAGAGTGATATTTAGCACACCAAATTTAACAGCTTAAGAAACATTTTTAATGAGGAAAAAAATAAATCAAACAAACAAACGAAAAACAGATACTACGAAAAATGAGTACTCTGAATAAGAGCAAAGTAGTCAATTTAAATGAAAATTTTTACCTATAAAGAATGGAAAAACTAAAAGTCTTGGACAGTTTCTTCTTCATTGGCCAACACAAGTGGTCACTTGCTTGCTATCTTTCTTACCCAATAATTAACTTTATATGAAGATTTATATATAGTGTTTGTAAATCTTTGATCTTCTGTTCCACAACTCATAAAGAGTTGTCATCATACAGATCACAGAATCCTTTAGCTGTTCCTAAGGACCTGAATTCTTCTGTGCCAGGTGAAAAGCATGGGAGATAGCAATATAGATGAGAAAATATTTACATAATAAAATGTACTTTTTACATCATAAAAATGTATTTCACTGATTCTCTTTGTAAACCAACAACAAGAACATAAACTGATTACATACCTGAAGGGGTCTGTCACTATAAGCAGCTGAAAGCAGTGGCAGTTGCCTGTTTGCATATGTGTAACTGCTCTCCCATATACATGTATACAGGTGCACAACTTCAGGATTCACTTCTCTTTTTGGTAAATCTCATTCTTTTGATTCATTCTTTTTTTATAGTGCAGATAACTACTTCTTTATAGTGCAGATACGTGTTTTGCTTTTTTTTTTTTTTTCTCTTACTCTTTTTAACTTAGTTTAACAATTTATCTTCTGCTAGCAAACATTTTTTTTTTCTAGATTTCTACATACACCTGAGTAAATGCATAAAATAAATCCCAAAATGCTCTTCAAGAATAAGCCATATCCATGGCACATAAAGACATTCCATTTAATTCTTCACTTTAGAAGAATACTTTATAACTGAAAATAACAAAACATATAGTTTGTTACATATGATGGTATTCCTTCTGATGAAAGGAGTAGCACGAACATACCATAAGGAACTCTAAAGTTGCAAGTCTTTTATTCTCAGCACTTTGACCAAAAATCAATACCATAGCTGAGGATCATTAAGTCAAAAGTCATCTCAGATGTCATTTTCAACTGAAGTGCATTAACAACATTATTTTTTGGCTCTTATTTTAGTAGTTAAATTCTGCTCCTGAAAACCAGACTCACTCTCTTCAAACAAAATGAAACACAACACAAAACAAAGCACTGTTTTCTTCCAGTGAGTTTGTGTTACCTACTTCTCTCTTCCCCCCCACTTCAAAATAAATAAATAAATAAATTATTTTACAAACAATTGTTATCAGTAATACTGTGCATTGCGTTACTTCCTTTGTATTTTTTTTTTCTCTTTTTTTGGCTGTATCAACAACTTTAAATATAAGCAAAATCAGAGAATATTTTAAAACTTAATGAATAATTATTATAAACTGGTGTTTTTCTCAATCCATTTGATGCCCAATTGAAGTTCATTAACAGTATAAGTTGAGTAAATAGCTCTGAGCCTGACCCATTCAAATTATTCCACCAAGAAGACATCATAGTACTAGAAAGTCACACCGCTGACACATTTTTTCATTTAACAAAGCATCAGAAATGCTCCACCAATTCAAGTCTTGGCAAGTACCAGTAAGTTTGGAATTAAATAGTTTAGTGACCATATACTGAAAGATAAACACTATTTTGAAGAACACTTTTGGCATCACCAACACAGAAGTAACCTGCTTGCTTACTTTCCCATTTGCACTTCAAGAGGTAAATATATAAAGATTTTATTTCTACATTGTCAAATATATAAAGATTTTATTTCTACATTGTCAAGAAAAGAAAATAATAAAAAAGCATAGATTTCTCTTTCAGTGTCTCAGAACAGCTTGGCTTAATTACTTAAATAATACTGTTTTTCATCATTTATAATGCAAACCATATGTCAGGCTCTTTGGAGGAAAAAAATACTGATCTAATCATGTTCTCCAGTTCTCATCATATATTCAAAATGTATACTTGAAAATTAGCATAGGAACTTCAGCTGAAACTAAAATCTTAATTAACACTTTAATTTCAGTACAGAATCTCTCTTATACCAGGAGCAAACCTAACTTAACGCTGCTAACTATAAATTAATAGGTAAAAGTTTAATACTTTGAATATGTCAAAGATTCTTCCAAGATCAATAAAACCTTTTTCTTAAACAAGGCATTTTGACAGAAGTTGAAAATAGGCAACTCACATGTAAATAAATACCCATCACAGAAAGAGAGGTAATGGAACAAAGTATCAGCAACAACAAAAGCTAAACACTACCTTATTCACAGAGGGGAAAAATAAATAAATAAATTAAAAAGTACAATATTT
This sequence comes from Anas acuta, assembly GCF_963932015.1. Classification (NCBI taxonomy): domain Eukaryota; kingdom Metazoa; phylum Chordata; class Aves; order Anseriformes; family Anatidae; genus Anas; species Anas acuta. The sequence goes on from NC_089017.1 coordinate 27,667,530, forward strand.
ATCTTTAAAGCTGTTGTTTTGAGTTCTGCAGTTTTGTTTTTGTTTTTGTTTTTTTTTCCTCAGTTTTTGAGTTCTGCAGTTGTTGAGTTTCAGGTACTTTTCCTCAGAAATTGCATGTGATTGGAGCTTGAACTTGGAGTTTTATTATAAGATTGTCTTGCATTTGAAGGTTTCATAGTCATAATAACCTGAGACACAGAAGAGCTAAAACTCCTGTTTAGTATCTTACTAAATAAGTAATGTATCTTGAATGATGCTTGACTTCCATGTCTGCAATATTCTTACCAGTACTTTGGTGTCCTACAGGATGGACTAGCAATTTAAAAGGGTTTGTATTTTAAACAGAATTGCAAATCAACTGATTTGCTCTGACAGCAGCCCATGACCATGCAACAATTATTCACTGATAGATAATGAATAAATGTTTCCATTAAAATGTTGTGTTAAAAAAAAAAAAAAAAAAAAAAAAAAAAAGTGGTGTTTAAAGACGTTTAATCTATGTTAACCTAAGTAATTTCTTAGTCTCTGTAACCGTTGCTAGTGTATTTTCTGTAATCTAACAGAAACATTCAAAGTTTTTCAGCAGCAGCTTCAGGGACTTGGTTCTCATTTCTCCAGAGTAAAAAACCCAGTCTTCTCAGATCATGCTGCTTTCATGCTGTCTCTAAATTTGAAGAATGGCTGGAGTGCTTTATGACAGATATTCAGGAACTACAAAAACTGACATATTCCTACCTACCAGTATACCTGAAAAAAAATGTTACTTTTCTCCTCAAGTCATATTTCTGGGCAGGAAACTGGGACTAGAAAACCAGTTTTTAAGTCAGTTACGTATCACAGAAATTAAGTTTGTAAGAGAACTTGTTCAAATACTGTAAGAGGCTCTGGTAGCAATTTCCAAAATTAAGGTTATCCTCTTTTTATGGCCATCCTAAAATTGAGCTGATGAAACAGTCTGCCTAAGGAAGACTTTATTCCCTTTCAGTAGTAGTTTCTATAATTTGCTGTTAATCCTCCTTGGTGACTTTGCAAGCTGAAGGGAATGATTTAACACATATATTAGCACATCTAAAATCCAGTTCCTTTGCCGATAAGCCACTTCAGATGCATATTCCATTAATACTTACACTAAGTTTTTATGGCTTTACGTTCATATTTTCTTATTTTAAAATAATAGATTTTTCCCATTTCTGTATTTTCTCCTGCTCTTCCCTGAAAGCAATGAATGGATTAGATAAAGATCCAAACCTAAAAGTATCCATGTAGGTATTCATTATTATTCACCATTACTCATTGCTTCATTATTTTTTTTGATTCTCCCCTAGTATGGTATTTAAGAGTTCAGATTATTTTCATGCAGCACTATATTTAGTACCAAAACAAAAATACTTGAATGCAGTCTCGACAGAATATGTGAAAGCTTCTTTATAGATCCTGTTTCCATTTTTGTCCAGTTCACAGTTTCCTTGCTCTGTACTTCTGAAAATTTTCAGACAATAAACATAACTAAAATAAATAAATAAATAAATAAATAAAATATTTTATCGCAGTTTCATAATAGTTACAAATTTCCAAGTGCATGGATAACATAGTTCCTAAACAAGAAAAATGGGATCAATGAGATCAATTTTGCTGCTGAATACACATGCAAACCTTTGAGAACAAAGGGTACGTCTTAAGGTACCCATATGGAACTCTATGGTAGCTGAAACAAGTATTTACAGATCAAAATATTTTACATTAAAATATTTTTCTTATTTTCCAGATAACTTTAAATGTAAGTTATGTTTATAAAACATTATATGTTTATAAACATTTCATAAATGTTTTATAAATGTTTATAAAAGTAAGTCAGTTTTATGATTATGATTTTTATGATTTTCCATCATAAAACAAAAATATATCAATACATAAAAATATTAAATTTTCAATATTCAAGACATCACATAAAGATACCATATTATTGCACTGTACTGCAGGTGTGGACTATCTTATGTCCTACAGCACTACAGGTCAAAGATAGAACTCCACGTAATTATGAATAAACATTCATAATTCTTATTCTGATTATTAATTCGATATGTAAGAGTACATATCTACAGAAAGCTTTTGCATACTTTTGCTTATTTTTGCTTCATTCTACAACATGAAAAGCCCTTCTTCCTGATACAACTTAGTTAAATAAGTCTGTATTAGTGAGCCAAGCAACAGGATTTGGAGTAATCCAAGTTGTTGCTAACAAGAGTCTGCAATTTACAACATATCTACCACCATCATTAAAAATAAATAAATAAATACTACTTTTAATATATTTTGAATTTCTATTTCTTGCAATAGGTAATAGATTTTGCTATTAATGTTTACTAACTTGCTTTGAAACATGCATCATACACTTTTGTGATAAAGAGAAAACCACTCACTCAAACTATGTTAACTTTGACAGTTTATATTTTCTAGCTGATGATGAACTTGTGTAAAACAAGCCCATGAAAAAAACACATTCTTGCTAGAAATGCATTAGCAATTCTATCTGGTCCCAGATTTCCTATGATTAACATGGATGTTAGTATTTTGTAATTTTCATATTTGCATGCGCAATAGTGACTTATGACCTGCATAGTGCTTTTACTTATTTTATATATCATCAGGTCTTGCCACAGCAACCATATGGTTAATATAACACAAAGAAATTAGTCAATACTGCTAGTTCACAACACTTATTGAAATCATTCCAATTATTACATAGAAAAGAAGAAAAAAAAAAAAAAGAAAACAACAACAAAACAAATTTACTGTGTCACTCTTTTCTAGAAAGCATATATATTAAAAAAAAAAAAAAGTTATTCTTCTCCAAGCAAAAGATAACTAAGAAACACAACAATAACATAAAATTAAAATGATTAGCACTTAAAATAATTTAGAATAGTTAAAATAATTGTCCAGTTTAGAACATGCATCACTGGAATTACAGAAATTTCCTCTGTTCTAACACTCTAACGATGACACCATTGTTTTCAAACGCTGCCCTGAGAGTGGGCAGCAAGGACACTTATATTTCACTGTACAAGAGTTTCTCTGAAATTGACACATAGTTGAAGTAACACTCCAATATAATATCTTGGGGAAAAGTATTCTGTTACTTTTCCATTAAGTTACTCATGGTGTGTATGAGACTAACTTTCTTTTTCAATTGTTTTGTGGATAAAAATTGCTTGTAACTACTGGAATACCATATCAACGTTCATGTTTATAAGTTTATGAGTTTACTATGCATCACAAAATCTGCAAGATTAGAAGGCAAGTACTCCTGGAAATACTCTGTAGAAGAGGTGAGACAAAAACTGGATGCTTCATCCAGAGCAGATGGAGAGAATGTCCTTTTCTCCAGGTTCCTCTCCACTGCTTTCACTGTGAAGTCTTTACTGATGGAAAGCACAAAATGATGCTTGTCAGATGTAGTTTAACAGCTTAGCAGTTCCACACCATTCTACAGCAGGTATGTCTGCTTCATAAAGACGCCCAATCACTACCACCATACCTATTTTTTTTCATTTAGAACTGAAAATGCATAGTCATTCCTTTGTGAACAAGTAAAGCACTATGGGCTTAAAAGAGATGCATTTTGGAGTTTGGGGAAATATAATCCAATTAACACTTCAGCTCCTGTTCCATTAATGTGTGAACACATCTGTCACATTTGAAAGATGGGATTTTTTTTTCTTGCCTGTAAAGGAATTTAATATAAAAGGAATATACACCTATAGAACTGTTTAAACACCTTGTTTTCTGATTTTACTACTTCTCACTCCTTCATTGGCATAAAAATCAAACTTACACTTATATACTATCTTCTATTTAGGCATATTAATAGACAGATGTGTAAACAGAAATTAGTTTTACAAATGGGGAAAAAAAATGTAAAAAAAAACTCTGAATAAGGATATTGAGGGAAAGAGAGTTATGTTCATTTTAAATACGGGCTATAGAAAAATAATACCCTTGCCTCCCAGCACCTAGTTCTTTAAATTGTTGACTCTTCTCAAACCGTGAATCAAAGGACAAAGTTCAAGAGAAGAGAACTCTATGAGCTTCTCATTACCAACTGCAATCAATAGAAAGATAAACAAACTGACCAGGATAGGTACAAGTTCTTAGAAAAACAAAGCCTAACTTAGTGACTAGAGACTGATTTCATAAAATGGTCATCATATTTCAAACCTTCCAGAGGGAAAAGACCAATATTCTCAGACAGATCTCAGACTCATCATTTCATTCAGAAAATGATTCCACCGGAAATGTCACCTTGGAAGAGGGCACAAACTTGACACATGACCAACCAGTGATCTCTTGAAGAGGAAATGGATACAGATTTTTAAATCAGATATAGTTTCTCTTCCTACTTTGTCACAAGGGAAACTTACAGAGTTTTTGTCTTATAAAGATGGGTTGCAGAAAGGGATGGACCTGTGTGATGGACCAACTATTTACACATAAAATTCTTGCAAAGTGTAGAGGGCATTTAGCTCTCCTTTCTCATTTTAAGCCAAGTAGTATGCAAGCAGTACAGTTGTACTTGTTTCTGTCCTCAACGCATTTGCTGCTCATATAAGAAAAAGTTGTAATACCTTCTGTTACAGAACTAACTCATATATTCACCTTTTTTTAAACCAGCAAAATATTGTTGTACGCTAGCTAGCATTATTAAGACTGATTTCTTAATACAATATCATTGAATTCACAACTGCACTGTTTTCTACCTTAAGAAAGCATATAGATAAATGCCACCAGGAATTATTGCTATCTGTAACTGACAAAGACATTCAAAAGGTACTAAGAAATACAGTATTGTAGAAGAAAATTAAGGTGTTACTATACTTTGCAATAACTGTAATGATTTTACCTTGCTAGGCAGCTGAACTCCACCACATTCACTCTCACTCTCCCTCCTCAGAAGAGGAGGGGAAGAAGAAAGGGGACGAAATAACTCACAGGTTGAGATAAGGATGATGTAATTAAATGGAAAAATAATTATTAAGACAAAGTTATTATTAATTACACAATTTAAATAAAGGGAAAAAAGGGAAAGGGGAAAGTTGGGAAAAAAAAAAAAAAAAAAGATGCGTGGAAGTGCAGAGGAAAGAAATTACTCTCTGCTTCCCAACAATGAGCGATGCTCGACCACATCCTTGAAGCAGGGTCTAAACGCACATAGCTGTTGTTCAGCAGGACAGACATTTTCACAAGAGCCCACCCCTCCCTCTTTTTCCTTTTCCACCTTTTATTGCTGAGTGTGACATCATATGGTATAGAATATCCTTTTGGTTGGTTTAGGTCAGCTGCCCTGGTGATGTTCACTTTTTGCCCACCCCCAGCCTGCTGACTCTGGGAGAGTTAGAGAGAGTCCTGATGCGGTGCCAATATTGCTCAGAAGTGGACATAACGTCGGTGTGATACCAGTGCTGTTCTAGCTACAAGTGCATCACTATATGGGCTGTTGCAGGGTAAGTTAACTCCATCCCAGCTGGACCCAATACAGTAACTTAAAATGTCCAATATGAATATTCAATATAAATGCAACAGACATGATAATCACTAGATGTTCTCACACATACTAACAAATAAAACCAATAAAAGCTCACATTGCACCATGAAATAAGAAGCAGAACTCATGCTGTATCCAGCACCTCCTGCTCAGACACTTAGAAGATTAAATATTCTCAGTTCATTGTTAACATTATTTTAACAATGACCACATAGTAACTCTTTGGAAATTACCATATCTGCTTATGTGAGAACTGATGGTGAAAAATGTATTTTTAGTTTATAGTGAGATTTAGCAGATAAGGAGAAAACAGATAAGGAGAAAAGTTACTACCACTGGAAATCACTGTGAACATTCTTCTGAGAAGTAGCTTTCTCAACTTGGTTCATTCTAAACACCACTAAAACACACCTTAATAATAATAATAATAATAATAATAATAATAATAATAATAATAATAATAATAATAATAATAATAATAATAATAAAGCATTGAATTCTTCATCCTGTTCCTACAATGACTCTATGTACAGGGCAAGAGAAAATCAATGTTCTCTCAAGTTAACAATCTGATTTTGCTCTCAAGACATCACAAGACATCACTATCATTATTATTATCATAATTATTAGACATCCTCTCTACTATCTCTCAACTTTCATCTGACTCACAGTTTTCATATGATACAGGCATAAATGACAATATATTATGTTACTGTACAACTTTTAGACATGTATTAAAAATCACAACTTTGCTTAATTAATTAATTAATTTATTTATTTATTTATTTTTCTATAAGCTAAGAAAATGTGGAAAGCCAGAGAAACACCATAACAGATGTTAAAGTTTGCATGAGCTGGGATAGAATATTGCTTGAGGTTATATATGTATACGACCTCTCTCTCTATTATATATAATAAAATTAGATAAAATATATAGATTTTTTCTTTTTTTTTTTTTTTTTTTTTTCTGTTTATTAAATTGCTCTATTCTTTGTAGTTATTACAATAACTTTTGAAGATCATTTCATCTTCTGTTTATGGACATTGTTTCTGGCTCATAAACTGGATCTATTCCATCTCCACGCTAAAACCTTAGTAGATATGTTACCAAGAGTAATAATAGAGATCTCCATCTGTAAGAGTAGTCTCTCATCTATCCTATCCCAATACCCTTTATCAAGCAAAACACTTACAAAGTCTTTTGCAATGATCTTTTAATGAACATTATATCCAAATAACTACAGCAAGTGCAAACTCATGTATGTAAACTTTTTGTCTAAAGCTAATTATGTCAAAAATTATATCCAAACAGTACCGTTACCATAAGATTTATCACATCAACTCTGCTTACAGTCCAAAATCAATATCCATGACCTCAGAAGAAAACATTACTGCCAGTAATCTTTATTGGTTGCGTAATGGTCAAGATGTCAATAATACAGAAACAGAAAACACACTTCACCTCAGCATAACTATATCACACAGATCCTTAAGTCCATCTTTCCTTTCCAAGAAATAGAAAAAGATGACCTATTAAAGCAGCAAATAACAATAATAATAAAAAGCATTACTCAACTGTTTTTAAGTTTTGCAGTGTTGTGGTACCTTGGCTCAGGGGCACCACCAGGAAAACACACAAGTTGATTCTGTGGCTTGAGTATAGTTATTAGCATAAGCTTTTGGGCTCCATTAATCTCTGTATAACCTATGAAAAATGGAATAAAACACCCCCCCCCAAAAAAAAAAAAAAAAAAAAAAAAACAAGCTATTTTTGGAATATGAAAGCAAGGATAATGTCACTTCAGATGCGCACACAGATGCATTTATGCATGAGCACACAGTGATAAGATTTCCAGAAAGTCTCCAATATATAATTAATCAAATTATGCTGATAGTTAAGCAAATATGTTGATAAAGTGAGCAGCTCTATTAAATTCAAGTATTATTAACAAGACACACAAAAAAAAATATCCTTTTCTTCAGAAAGGGAAAATAGAAATGACAAAGTTCTAGATAAAACATTGAAATATGGATATGAACAATTCATGTGCGATTTTGTCCGTTCTTGGTTTTATGAAATATCTATGTAGGTATCAGTTAATTCTTCATGCCTCACCCCACATTAGGAAACATCTGCTATTTGCATAACCTGGAAAACTATCTCAATATCAGCAGTTCTAGAAAAAGGGTAAGAAGTCTATCACACCCTACTTAAAAGTCCCACAAGTACTTATCTACGGAAAAAATATCCTCATAAAATGTGAGAAGGAACAGAAAGCCCAGATATATGCTGATTTCAAAATACTTAATCCATGCTCCAGACTTCTGCAAAAAAAGGCTATGAAAGCAGGGAACATGAGGAACCTAGCGGAGATGAGAAAGGCTGGCTTCCATGATAAGGAACCAAGGTGATTCTGAGCACAAATTTGGATACTTTCTAATTTACGGTCAATAACAATGACTTTATAATTCAAACAATTTATCCAGAGACTTCCTTTCCACACCCATAGAAACCTGTGAAAATGTACAGCTGGCAAGGAAAAATGGGTGCAGCACACAGTGCAAGTTGCTACTGTTGTGCCTGATGTAAATTTCACAGTTCTATAACAAACCTAGAAGAGAAAACAGAATTTACAGCTCAAAGCAAAGAGAATGTGAACTAAGGGAAGTATTGCATTCTTATTCAGTTGGCAGAATAGCATAAAATTTGAAATCTGATCCATGATGAATGATCTTATTCTATAATAGTTTTTAATATAAATTACACTGAAAAAAAAGAAAGAAAGAAAGAAAGAAAGAAAGAAAGAAAGAAAGAAAGAAAGAAAGAAAGAAAGAAAGAAAGAAAGAAAGAAAGAAAGAAAGAAAGAAAGAAAGAAAGAAAGAAAGAAAGAAAGAAAGAAAGAAAGAAAGAAAGAACTTCATTACCACTTCATTCCATTCAATGGCATCCTGTAAGTAACATGATTTTTGCATTTCCTTCAATTTCATTAAAATAACTAATTGAAAACATACTATAAAGGAACACTATTTAGAAGAAAACAATTTGGCCCTACTTCCAAATTATTTCTCTTTTCTTCCAAATAACACCTATTATATACTGCTGACAAAAATCTTAATAAATATATAAAATTTGCAGAAGACCACAGCATGACTAAAGGGAGAATGACTAACAGTATTTGATTACCCATTCTTGGTGACCTATGTGCCTTTTGTTGAAGCTCTGCAGTCAATTGTATGTTTCCTAGCTGAGGCATTTGACAAAACAATCTCCAGCCTTTTGAGATGATCTTAGTTTCACAGGACACCATTTCACCGAGAAAGAGTCAAATATGGCCCACTTCAAAACTTCTAAATCTTAAAAAAGGCCAATGTACTTGTGGTATTTGTGCAGCTTTTCAAGCCTAGCATTCATAAAAAAATGGAAAACTGTAATTTGTGTGAAATAGCCATTATTATGTATTTTTATTTATATGAAGAATAACCAAGTTCAAAGAATAATTGTGCTTAAAATTGCAGAGGTCAATAAATTATCCATAGAGCACATTTTATGTTGTTTTGATTTGTCCAAAAGTACTCCAATTGGTATATTAATAACGTTGGCCCAATTCTACCAAAGTGAAATTTGAAATTACTGGTATGTTTTGCTGGGCAGACTTCCTTTTGTGAAGGAATACTTGCAATTAACTTTTCATGATGAGTATGTACAATGGGAATACAAATCACGTTACAGGCTGAGTGTAGTATATTATTAGAAATTAACTTACATTATTTATCTGTTAAAAAAATAATAATAAAAAAGCTAATTAAATTTCCTCTAAAGGAATTTGATGTATATATAAAGAAATATGTGTATATTCATCAATTATTTCTTCTAGCACTTGTAGAACATTTCATTAATAATGATTTAATGTTGATTAAGCCCCTCCCAGCACTTTCTTCCCACTACAGGAATTTTACAGATCTCAAATCATGCTTCTAGTTTGAATTCTTTAGTATGAACTCTAACATCCTATCTACACTGACATTTAAAGAGGTGGTTTGTACTTTTTCAAATGCATGGTAACATTTTCCTGTTATGGTCAAAATCCACAATAACTAGCAGAAAGAGAAAAATAAAAATACTTCCTTACTTTCCTTCATGGGGAAATCTAGATGAAGAAAAATATCAACTGTAATTTCATGATACTATAATGATTTCTATGAAGACAATGTTTCCTATTGTTTTCTGTCTCTCTTAAGAGGCCTGAGGATGCCCTCTGGCAACCTCACAGTTACAGTAAGAAAAGGAAAGCAACTCATGTAGACATGGACAGCTCCTGTGGATTCTCTTCTTTGAACCCCTTCCATTGAGAACAGAAGTTATCATTTAGCTTTTCCTAATACCATATCACAGCACCTTCCTTTCAGTGGTAAAGAAAATCTTTTAAGACTGAGTCAACACATGATTTTTTCTGTCGTTTTTAAGAAAGGTGAAACTTGATATGATAGCTTTATGTCCTTCTACCCAAATGGACAGCAATTCAGATACATTGTTTCGTTATTGCCAGAAATTTTATAGCCACTCATTGTTGCTCTCCCTTACACTTATGTGCAAGTATTGATAGCATGTTGTACTTCATCAGAAGTTGAATACAGAAACAGAATTTAAGGTTAGTATGAAGTAATGTTTCAGAGTGGATTTTAAAAAATGTATAAATGTCCTTTTATAACTCTTTTTTGAACATTATAAATTTTTAGATTTGAAATTATTATGGTATGTTAGATCCAGTTATAATGTGGAGGGCTTCTTCTTCACTAAAGACAGAAGAAAACCACTGTGGGTTAAAAGAGATGAGAGTAGAGAATACAGGGGAGAACATAATTTTCTTTACTACTTTAGAAGATGTCCTATGTAGTACAGGACCTGCGGAGACTGTATGTCTTGTAACACAAGGAAGGATACATTTTAAGGGTGCATGAGAAAGAGAATGCATCAAAGCTAAAGCAAAGTTACTTTGGCTGACACACTCCCACACTGACTGTTAAACTACTGCATGAGTCTAAAAATTACTTACCTTCCAGGCTAGAGTATATGCAATTGTTCTTATGCTGTTACTTCTGCTGCAGTAACCAGAATTACAGCTCCCGAAAGACTGGTGTACACTTCCAACTTGCTGCCACCAGAGGACCTTTATTCAGTTTGCTCACCTTAAATCAATCATCATAAAGCAATTGTTCTGTCACCTTAAGAAGCTCACCAGCCAGGAGGTTTCCTGGGCACTTTGGAAATATGAGTTTACCTTACTCACACAGTTTCAGTAATAACCAGAACAGCTAAATAATCCCATGTCCCATTAAACCACAAGTCATCATATTTACAGACTAGGCAATAACCATTGCTGAAACAGTTTCCTCTCCAACACATCTTTACGCTGTGAACAAAAAGCATAAGCATTTAACATTATACTGCTGGGAAGTGTTTGAAATGTTTTGTAAATGAGAAAGCTAATCTAAAACCAAATAAAGAGCCGCATCTTGGAGGAAGAGTGATTTCTGGATGGCCATCATATATAGTAACCATTTTTTAAACTCAGGAACAGAGTACAAAGTACTGTATGCACCAAAATGTCCACTTTACTTTATGAAAGGCCTTCATGAAACATACTGAATACAGATAAAACATGCATCCAGATTTTCACATCAAGAGGAGAATTAAGTATTGGAGTAACTGCTGCAGAGAATGCTTTTCTAGACTCAGTGTTCAGAGAAAAAAGAACTATAATATGAATCTTTCTTTCAACTCCAAAGTACATGAGATCATGCCACTTACAGCTGGAATAAATTTCACACAGTATTCTTATAAAATGGGCCTTTTCATATTGCAAACAAACATGACAAAATCCATGTACATTTATTATACACATATTCCAAATACATTTCTTAAACCTTAATTTTACATTTCAGCACAATGTAAGTGCATAATCCAGCAAGTCTTTTAAACAATTTTAAAAGTATTTAAATGCATGCCTGTATTCAGAAAAAAATTCAAACCTATTATTATTTTGATAAATTTTACAGATCTTTTCTGTCTGTTGACAGAAATTTTGTAAAACCAATTTTATAAGCCAGATTCTGTAGTTTCCACTCAGTTAAAATCTTATTCAATTACAGTGTAAGCTTATGCATTGACAAAAAATCTAGTTTTCAGAAGGAGTAACAAAGTGGACAGTAAAGGAAAAGAATGTACAAAATAAGATTTCTTGCACAATTGTTTTCAGTTAATATTATGTAATACAATAGAAACATATGTGAAATAAGACTATATCTGCAAATACTGACAACAGATTAAAAAAGATGTGGAATTCAATCCTCATACTGACCGTACAAGTCTTAATTTCTCAGCAAATTTCTATTTATTGCTAGTTTTTCTGTTACTGTTTTATACCAAAACTTATTAGAGAAGCTACTAGAAGAGAAAAGCTGAAAACGAGGCATCTAAGACTGCTAAGAAAGCCTTTCTATTATGCGTTCATTTTGCCTAATCTAACATGCACACTTCCTTCTCTTAATCTTTATTATTAGGATGATCATTTAATTTCTGTTTAAAAAATAATTTATCCATGTCCACTGATAATTTCCTATCAAAATTTTAAATCCATATGTTTGCTATTAAGTATTTTTCACAGCAATCAAATATGATGCCAAAAAAAAAAAATGTAGATAACATGCACCCCTTGTGACCAGCAGGGTCATCATTCTGTTATCACTGTAGTATAAAACCACTTATTAATTTTATTGTTTTCTATTAAGACTACATACACAAATCAGTGAGGTGTAAAGTCTAGAAGAAGGTAAAACACATAAAAACTCCTTAAGAAACTTCTAGTACTAATGAACTTCTAAAGTAACTGTGGTAAAAAAAAAAAAATCAGAACTTGTATACAACAAGTAATTTCATATTTTGAATTGAAAATATTACCATAGGGTTTTTTTTTTTTTTTTTTTAAGTGCCCTTCTTGTTTCCTTCTCTCCAGCTGGTTTACCAAAAATACTTGTGTCTATCAATGAGGTGAAGGAAAGAAAAAAAAAAAAAAAGTCTGCTTTTATTGAATACAGATACCACAACTCAATCCTAAATTAGAGATCCTCTGCATAAATGCCACTGTTAAATTTATATTTGTTGTCAATGAGATTGTGTTGCTTATGTCTTCAAAATGATACTAAACCAATTGGACTCTAAGAAAAATTTGTACCGATGAAAAGTATCAGTAGCTTTTCCTAAATGTTGAACTAACCTGTTTTCCAGTTAAGCTAATGACATCTTAGTATCCCCAACTTGTTACAGTACTTTGAACCTGTAGTTTCAAGTACTAGCATCCATAAACATAAAAGCTATTAATGTTTCATAACTTCATAAAATAAAGACATACAAACCAAGCTAATTAAGATGTCTATGTATGATTTGAACCATATTCATCACTTCAAAATATTTTTATTTATTTTATATTTTTTTTGCTGTCAAGCATCATTCTTTCTTGTGTATTGGTCAGTTTCTTCAATAAGGCTATATATGACAAGAAATGAAGAATTTACTACTTTTTTTCCATCACAGTTTAACATCACAAAATTAGTAGCACACTTGTACACTATATGATTAATACTAAAAACAGACAATGACTTTATCAGCTGTAAAGTAATGCAGATATGTTGAAGTTTCCTTGTATGAATTCCTACAATAAGCACATATGAGAAGAATTAATCATACATTCCCTGCAGATTGCTTATACATTTCATCAGACATTCAGTCTGATGTGAATAACAAGAACAATTGCAAAAACACACTACTGCTGCATATGCAACTTTATTCTATCAGCTATAAAATATAACTGTCCTCACAGCAAGAGGTCTTTCCTGAAGTCTTCTGTCATTTCTTCTAAATCAGACTGACCTGATTTGACACTTTTCTATACCAGCAATTATGATCAAGATCCTACATAAATATATGATCAAATATAATGTGTACCAAACTTAACTGCCAGGATTTGACTCAGATCATTTCCCACAATAGCAAGGAATAATTACAGCAAAAGCGAAATATATGTCAAATCATTTTTTTGTACAGATACTGAAGTACTGCCAGGTGATATCCTAAATTTACAGAAAATTCAGAAAACAAATAATAGAGTGTGCTCCAAAATAATAAAGCCATGTTCTGATTCAACATAAATAAAAAATGTAGTCCATATCCAATTAGACAAATATATTTTTTTCAACAATATTGTAAAAATAGACACTTTATTAGGCACTCAGCATCACATGCTACATATTGAAGACCAGCTAGTGGAACACAAAGCAAGCTGATAAACTTCTCTGTTTACTGTCTCAAAACAGTTCATGCAATTTATCTGGATATATTATTTTAATGCTTTGCCCACAAGGAGTACAACACAGCAATGAGCCGTGCCAAATTGTTACGTTAATAAATAAATAAATAAATAAATAAATAAATAAATAAATAAATGCTTTTAGCTGAATGATAAATTCATAGCTCTAAAATAATAATGATAGAATTCCTTACTAAACTAATGTTATGAATTTTTTTGGTTTTTTTTTCATAAATGTTACTATAAATTACCCAAAGAGTACTGTGATGCAATACAAAAGTCACCCTGATTCACCACCTCAGAACTTGTAGCCTACGCTTGGTAATTATTCCTAGCTTTAAGTTATAAAAGCAACCTTAAAGCAACTCTGAATGCTATCCTTCTGCTGCTGCTGGTTTTAGTTATAACTGCTTATGTCACTTTAATTTCCTACATAAAATTTGTCAGGTTAGTTTCACTACTGTAACATAAACAAATTTCTTTATTTCACTAAGAAAGACATTTAATTTGACCCTAATAAACTAGCTGTGATTGATTTTGAATTATACCTGAAAGTGCAGTATTAATTTCACTTTGAGATGCTTAATAAAATGTGTTTTAAAACACGTTTAACTTCTTCTAATGACAGACTAGGTTAAAAGTAAAACCATAATGCATTAGATATTAGATTTGTAATTAAAGTACCCCATTTATTATTCTACTGTACTGTAAAATAACCCAAATTTGCCAAGAATTTGTAAAGAGATAAGTTTCTTTTATTGAAATTCAAATCCATATTGTCCCTACAATAGATACAATAACACATGAAGAATTCAAATCCAAGTCCATTTGGCAGAAATAGAGGGAAAAAAAATGCTGAAATGTTATTGATTCCTTCTGGTACATTCAAAAAAAAAAAAAAAAAAAAAAACTGACTCAACTATATTTTTACTGACATAACACAAAGGTTTTATTTAGGTACGAGCAAACATGAACAAATATTTTCATTGACATACTTCTCTTCCTTATTTTCTTTACCTAGGAAACAGTTAACACCCAACTACGAATACTTGCTGTTTCCTGCAAGAGATGCCACAAATGTCAATAATGGGACCACTGTCCCAAGAGAAATAATACCTAGAAAAGTTCTCCTCCCCAGATGAAGATATATTTAGTGCTAAATAACACCTAACAGTAGACACTTCATGACATACCTCTATTTGATCTTTGTACCTTCTGTCAGCTCTACTGCTCAGCTCAGTCCTACCATTCTCGAGTCCCTTTGAAATGAGTTTACCCTTCATATTTTTTTCTTCTTCTTTTTTTTTTTTTTTTTTTCCCTTTTTGGTCATATATCAAAAAAAGCACCATCAGTACTTTCAGATATTTCCCATAAAAGCACCTAGAAAGCAGTTCTGTTTCCTGGAACTGTAATCCTCATTAGAAGAAGGAAAAGAAGGAAAAGAAAGATACATTCTATGCATATAAAACTTCATGAAACAAGCTAACTTCAGACATCTGGGCTAAAAAATAAAATAATGCTTACACCTGAAAGAACACAGTATTTATAGTCTTCTCACATTTTATATTATACCAAATGCCCTGTCACCTGGCATTACTTAGCAGGTCACACAGTGCTTTAGACCCCTCCTGAGGATGTATCTCTTTGTTTAGGTTTTGTCTATAACCTACCACATCCCTATACTCAGACAAAGGTAGCACAATATACAACATACTCAGTTTCTTGACACAAGCCATCACCTTCAATTTATTTTTATTTTTTATTTTTATTTTTTCTTCATAAAAGATGACCAAACCACTTTATGCACGTTTCCTACTGGAAACAGTTCAAGTTGTTGTAGACAAGTTCCTCTCTGACCAGAACAGAAATATTTAAAAGCATAAAACACACATATATATACACACACATGTAAGTGTGTGTGTGTGTGCATGCTTCCATGTGTATACGCTAAGAAAAGGGTTGAGGGGTGGGAGAACAGAGGGACAGAAACCAAGCATGGAGCATTTACTTACTAATGCTGTCCACTCGGACCTCTTTGGAAACCTGAAGGAGTCTCCGCTTTCCCCTCCTGACAGTCAGACGATGGATTGTGCCCTTAGTCCACACGGGCCCAGAAGGAACTGCAAAGAAAGAGAAGCACATGCCACATCAGGCACTTCTGTTTTGGTGGGGTCCAGCGCCGGTGCCGCTCGTTTCTTGGGGATATCCCTGCTTTCCGAGCAGACTCCTGCAAAAGAGTCATACTTCCAAAAAAAATTTTGTTTGTTTTTCCTACCAGTGGTGTTTTGATTTGGTTGATTTTTGTTGTTTTTGTTGTTGCTAGGTTGTTTTGTTTGGTTTTTTTTGTTTATTGTTGTTATTGTTGTTGTTTTAAGACCTCCCGAGAATTCCGCGCCCTAAAATTTGCTTGGGGGGCTGGCGAAGGGGGGATAGGGAAGATACCTGCAACTCTCTCCGATGAGGCCGGCAAAGAGAGAGAGAGCGAGAGAGAGAAAAAGAGGAAAGAGGGAGGAGAGAGGGAGCGAGGAGGGGTGGGGAGGAAGGAGGAGGAGGGTGCGGGCGGGGCGGGGGGCGGCGGAGCGGCTACCTCCGGGGGTGCGGCAGCGGCCCCAGATCCGCGCCCAGCGCCGCCGGCTGCAGTGGTGCGGGGGGACTGAGAGGGCCGGGCCGGGCCGGGCCGGGCCGGGAGGCACGCGCCGCGCCGCGCCTTGCGCAGCCCCCTGCCGCTCCGCCCGCTCACCTGCATTTCCTTAACGAGCCACTTGATGGCTGGCGGCCGCGGCCGCCCCCGGGCCTGCCGCAACTTTGGCGGCCGCGGAACCCCACCGCCCGCCCGGAGATGGGGCTGGGGAGGTGTCGCGGTGCTGCGCCGGGCGGATGCCCGCGGAACTTTCCGCCCGGCGGCACGGGCACGAGTCCGGGTAGGGGAAAGAGCGGAAGGTACGGGGAGTGAGCAGTAGGGGCTGTGCCGGGCCCCGCATGTACGCGCCGCGGCCGCGGAGAGAGCCCGGGCGCTGTGTGCGCTCCGCCACCGCCTCCTCTCGGCGCCACCTCCTCCCACCCAGCTCCCCGGCGTGTGCGAAAGGAGCGAGCTCCTCGCTATTAATAATAATAAACCCTATCCCCACCTTCCCCCTCTCCCAGGGAAAACAATTAATAATGCATTAAAATAATGCACCTTTAAAGCCACTGGCTGACAATAATAAAATAATAATATTACCACCACTTAAGAGATCGCTGCTGTGGATGTAGTGGTGAAGCACGTTTTCCTATCACATGCAAGTGTGAGCACAAATTACCCTTCTGGTATACATAAGTCCCTTTCCCCTGCCAGAGCAACTATCATCATCCTCATCAAAGAGTCTCTCTCTAAAGCTGAGTGGAGACACTGAATCCCCGGGTGGCTTCTGTGGCTGGACTGCAAGGAGTGTACACACAGAGACAGACACACACAAACACACAGACGCACACACACACCCTTTCACACCAAACCAATCTCATCGCTTCTCCTCCTCTTGCCTATATCGGTGCGTTAAGCATTGCGTTTGGCCCTTTTAGTGTTTTCCGTTCCGTTCTTCCCTTGACGATAGTTTTGTGTATTTTAAATAAAGATTTCATTCTGCCAACCCGCAGGAAGCTTTTAACAAGATGCAGCTGAGCGTGTCGATATCTTATATCTTTTTACTGCTGCTCCGGCGTGTACATCTACTCCAAACTCATTTCTTTCCTTCTCTGCCTGATACTGTAGCATCTCAGAGACGTCGGCGGCGGCAGCAGCAGCACAGCACTGCTCCCGGGGGGCACTTTTACTTTGCCCTCAAAGTATCTGCCAGCAATGAGAAGCATCTGAATCCCCCAACCCCCTTCGCTACAGCAAAATGCTGGGGTGTTCGATGTAAGATTTCAGTTCCACTGGTAACAGTACAGTCTTGGAGCGGTGGGGGTGGGGATTTTCTTTCTGTTTAAAATACAATTTTTTGTGTACGCTATCTTTAATTAAGATTTTTTTTCTAGAAATAGATCCCATTGAGATTTAATTTACGAAGGTATTTCTAACGCTGGTCAATACTATCTTCCAAGAGGAACATTTGCAATCATTTGCCTCCCCACAACGATGCGCAAATGTTCTTCACAGACCTTAAACCGTTTATGAAAGACTAGAAAAGGGTGGGTTTTTTTTTTTTGAGCGGAGGAGAGGGTGGGGTTGTGGAGGAAGGGAGCTGGTTGCATTTTTTTCCTCTTTGTTTTCTTTTTACTTTTTACTTCATCTGCATTAAAATACAACTTTGCCGGTTACCTCCTATTGATTTCTATTTTTTAAGAGACGCTATGTTTTTCCTTTCCCAGTGGGATGTTTTGAATCAAGGTGATTCTTCCCGCGATACGCGTTTCCTAGCCGTTAGCTGCACGGTTCCAGCTTGCTGGCACCCTGCTCCTCTGCCACCGCTGAGCCGTAACCTCCTCCTCATGCCAAGGTTCCAGCACCAGCTTAAACCCAGAGAGGCACCTCACGGCCCTAAGGCTCTGCAGACGCTCAGCGCAGCCAGAGGCCCTTGCGGCTGCCAGAAGAAATCTCCCTCCCGGGTGTTCAGCGGAGGGCTCCGCCCGCCCGCAGCAGAGAGCGCAGCCCCCACAGCGCGGTGGACGACGCGGGGCGGCCGGGGGTCTCCACAGCCTCGGCCGCAGCTGTCCGGGCTCGCCCCGCCGGCGCCGCACGGCAGCAGGTCAGGGGGAGCACCCTGCCTCCGCCCCGAAAAGAGGCTACGCAGGAACTGCCCCTAGTAAACGTGACAGCGTGGTCGGCTCGAACGTAGTTTTAGCTCCGGGATTTAGCCTACTAACTAAAGCATTACCCTTAAATATAAGCGATGGAGAGCTCCTGATACACCCGGCATTGAGCATTGCTGGTTTGTCTTTAAGATTCGGCACAGCTAAATTTGACCTGTTTTGAATTTTGAGATTAAGTATTCAGAAAAACAAACTGAATAATACAAAAAGAAAATTTCCCTCCCCACCCCCAAGAAAAAAAAATCTAAAAAAAAAAAAAAAAAGGAGAGAAGATATAAAATAAAAAAGGGCGTGAGTGAAGATTGCATCTATTGTAGAATACACCTTTATTAAGACAATGCAACACAGTGAGAGAGAAATATTTTATCCCAAGGGTGTTTTCCCTTTTGACAGATAGCTTGTGTGTTGCTTTAATTTATAACTAAACATAGCATCAGTAATGTCTTCTTTATTAATGTAAAATTTCTGATTTTATCTTTATAGTAAAACAACGTAAAACGCAGTAGAATATTTAACCATTTTCCAACATTTAACACTTCACATCAAATTGAAATTACATATCTTTCATTCCTATATTCCTTTGATCTTCAGTCTCTCTTTTTTTTTTTTTCTTTACTTATTTTTTTCAAGACATTAATTCATGTCTTATTCCTACATTTCATTGCAAATTTCTTCACAGGAATAAATTCTGCAGTTTATATATTGATATATATATATTACCTTTCACAAGTACCAAAGTTTAATGCAATAAGTAAGTTCAGAGATCACTTCACCATTATTTATGTGCAGACTGAATGAAGCACCTATCCTGTATCCCCAGCATTACACTGTGCTGTTTTAACTTTGTGAAAACTGGATTATATTCAATGTTATAAATTGTTATCAATGTGTTTGTGTGAGAGGAACTCTGAAAAAATCCATGGGGATGAAAAATCACAAAGAAGTAAATGAGAAAAGTAAAATGTTCTAAACAATAACTTTACAATAAAAAATATATCCTTTCAGTACATAATCAATCAGTCAATCAATCTCCAAGCTTCAATGTGTGATAGATCTTATCAGAAAGACCTGTCATGTGAAAAAAAAAAATGAGCTAAACTTAGAACCAGTACTGTACCTATACACAACCAATAGACCTTCTGTTTGGACCTACTGAAAGGTGATTTCTCTGTCAACTTTTTTTAGGTAAAGTAGTAAATATTCTGTTTTATACACCACCAGCACTTGTTTTTGGACATAATCTATTTCTTTTTCCTAAGGTAATAGTGAAGAGTGACACTGAGGTTGGATATTTTAAAAATAGTGACAATGAAGGTAGTACAGAGGAAAAGAAAAAAATAAGAAAATTGCAGATGACAATATTTGCATGCAAAATGACATCTTATTTTACTTACGTCTTTAGGTCTTTGTGGGCTCATAGACTTTTTTTTTAACCAACTTCATTTTTTTTTTTTTTTTTTTTTTTTTTTTTTTTGTGGAACATCTCTGAAGCATTATGAGATGAGATGTAGACATCTCTCCTTTAGTATGAGGCATATAAATAACCACAGTGAACATACAGAGGTCAAAGCATCCAATCCCAAAATAAAGCTCATGAAAGAAGAACAGAAGATACATGTGGAATAACACTCAAAGGTATCTTTTGTGAAACTACTCTTAAGTAGTTTTTCTAGGACAGAGTATACTATCCTGCAAGGAACTGAGAAGATGACCCAGAAATCTGCAAACAGATGGAATTTAAAAAAGACAATTCCTGCAACTCCAGTTAAAAAAAAAAAAAAAAAAAAAAAAAAAAAAAAAAAAAAAAAAGGGCACCTACAGGCAGCTCTGAAACTGTGATATCTTAGCATCATTAATCTATGTGACGCAGCTCTATCAGGATAAGCTCCCTGTAGCTGTACCTTCCTTATTCATACTTGTCAGAGCTAAACACTTTATTATAAAGGAGGATGGAAAACATTCAAATGCACAATTACACAGTACCAGTATTAATAATATTCTTCCCCAATAACCATATTTTAAGGCAGACAGGTTAAAGATACTAGAGAAAAGCCTATATGTATTTTTCTTCTCCCTGTATTCAAAACAGAACTGACCATTTTTCAATAGAAGCTTGTGTCTGTACACTATACATATATGAAATCCGCATGGAATGGGAAAAGTTAAGACAGAATTGCAAGCATATGCCTAAATTTGCTTCCCTAGAAAATAAGAGAAATTTCATTTAGGTGTTTCCTGTCTTTGGATTCCAAGATCCCTAAATACCCTTGTTGAAATACCCTTTCATTTTGATTGTGAGTTCCCTTGTATAAAAAGGAGTAGACACACATGCAAGAGTTGGAAGTCCAACAAGTCATAATGGCATTTTCTTAGGCAAAGGACTGTAGCTCAGAGAATATGATAGGATACTGTGATAAGAAAAAAAATACCATTTTTTTTTGAGGTTCATATTTATTATAATAACTACACTCTATTATAGATATACAACCATGTCTCCAAGTGTATGTACTTTACAAATGTTAATAATGCTACTTGCATTTGGTAGTGTTTCTGTTAAATAAAAAGAGTTTATAAAAATAGTACACTATAAGATGTACAAGCTGTTCTTTACTGTCTTTTTTTTTTTTTTTTTTTTTTTTCCTTTTAATCAAGATGCTAAATGGGTCTTTGGGTCCCCATTATTCAGAAAATATTTTTCCCTCTATGACTGAATATGACTGAATACTTTTTTTTTTTTTTTTTTTTTTTTAATTATTCTGACCTTTTATGTGTTAACAGTCTCATGCAGTATGGAAGAGTTGCACTTATTTTTAATAACATCAGCTGGAAATCTGGAGCATTTAAACTGTAGAGCCTAGTTCAGAGTCTAAAAGCTGTTTCTCCTTGCGTCCCTCTCCCTAAACCACTATTTATGCACCTCTTTTAATTCATAGAACTGATGTTCCTTGTTTATCTCACTAGAGCAACAAACATTAGCTAAAGAACAAAACACTTCAGTGTAATTTCACTGAGTATACTTAGCTCCAGCTAACCACTTGCTTAATTGCAGCTAAGGAGGAAAAAAGAGAAAGGAAAGAGAGAAAGAGAGAGAGAGAAAGAGAGAAAGAAAGAGAAAGAAAGAAAGAGAGAAAGAGAGAAAGAAAGTTATCTTTCACTGAATCACTGATAATACATTCTATACATTTCTTTTTTAAAAAACATGATAGAATGAAAGGGAAAAGCAAATTCTTTTTTTTTTTTTTTTTTTTTTTTCCCGAAGATTCAATTAGGTTTCAATAGCCTATTTAAATTAAGATTTATCTTCACTTTAGTGCTTTTTATAGTCCTTTGCAACTATAATTGGAGGCAGAACTGTTTATTATGCTCTAACTTTCATTATACTTTTCATTACAGAAATATTTAAATATCTTCAGATAGGACACTACTCTGAAATTGTAGCAAATTTCAGGTACAAGCTGTATATAACACTTAAACTTGGAGTTTCAACTTGCACTGAAAACTCTACCCCAGCCTACCCAGTATGTACTCTACCCTAGTATATCTAATAGTATTCTCAGTATCTCTTCCATTTAATACAATAGAATATCTATTAAATTATTTTAATAATGGAATACTTAACATGAAAAGTAATGCAAAAGTTACAATGCTCTTGGAGTCACAACTTAATTTGCGGAGAAGAAAATTTTCTGTGGTGCTGAGCAGGTGTTGATCAAAGTCTATTCTTCCCTTAAATAACTCATAGATTAAAAGAAACTTACAACATTTCCATACAAAATGTATAAAAGCCTCTATGAAATCTTTAATGAATATATACACAACTAACTATGAATAGGAATTATTTCACATTTATTCTAAAACTGGATCTATCAATAAAATAAGTAATTGTAACTATAACAATATGATGTGTAGAATACATATTTATGCACATGACCAAGAAAAATTGAGAGACAAAAAAAGATAGTGGTGGGAGGTGGGGGGAGGGGAACGGACAGGGGAAAGAAAAAGAAAGATGAAGAAAGAAGGAAAAGAGAAGAAAAAATAGTGCATGTACCCTCAGATGAAAGTAACAGCCACTTCTTGTTTATGGAAATCACCTTCCTACAAACCCATTTTCATGATTCAGCAGTCTAGAAGTCTATGATTTGCAATACCAGATCTATCAGCAATGAAGGGAAATTTGGGTCAAAGTGAAACTTTATTGTAGAGAGGATAGATGAGATGAATTACACAGCCTGGATCTGAATGATCAGTATTTCCAGCGATTTGCTATGACACTAGGTAAGTGATACAGTTTTGCACAGCTATATAGTGCCAGTACTGGTGTTGGCAAGTATAATGACAGTGAAGCAACATTAAAGCCTATGGATGAACAAAATTAAATCTAAAGTGACACTGCTGTTGGGAAAATATTGCCTGTGAAAGCAATATTTTAAGATGTGGTGCAGCCTTTGAATACTCAATAGAGTGGCTTCAAAGTTTTATAAGAAAAATACTATAATGATCTGCCAAATAAAAAAATATTTTTAAAACATTTAACATTTAAAACTCATTAAGCATTTCAGAAGAATTATTTATTTATTTATTTATTTTGTACAATGTTCCCCACTAAATTTCCCTATCAACAATTATCTCTGTAAGTATAATCTCAAATATGAATACTCTTCCAAAAGGTAAAATTCAAAATCTGGAAATAGTTCACTCACCCATGGCAATATTTTACTTGATTGGTCAAAATGAAATATTATGCATTTTTAATACTATAGATTAATAATACTTAACTGCCAAAATAGAAAAAGCTGGAATCTGTACAACTGTAAAGAGAGAACTCTTCCCACTTCGAGTGCGCAACCCTGGATGCATGACCAAGAAGCTGATGCATAAGCCATGTCAACATCCCAGAAAGCTTATTGACATTACATGTCATTGACAAGACACACCGATTAGTCCATATCATCTAAAACCATACACAGGAGCTCAACAGAATTTATTATTCATCTGATACATCGTAAGAAAATATATTATTACAGGATGGATTCCATATTACATGTATTTCAAGTAGCTTTGATAAACCAAGATGTAATATTTTGTTTTCATCTTTCCATTGTTGGATTTAGAATATAGTACTATCCAGAAATTCCAGAATGTCTTTCAGTCTCCAAATGAATCATACATAAATTTGATTCCTCTGTGACAGAATATTTGAACAGTAACAGCAAACTGAAGCTGAAAATAATAGGGGTTTAGTGGAAATATTAAGCACAAAGGGTAAAATCCGTTTTCTGCTCTC
Organism: Anas acuta; assembly: GCF_963932015.1. NCBI lineage: Eukaryota > Metazoa > Chordata > Aves > Anseriformes > Anatidae > Anas > Anas acuta. Next base: position 27,691,511 of record NC_089017.1, read on the forward strand.
ATTCTCACTAAATTTGTGCTTGCATTTGACACTGGAAAATCCTTCACTGGATAGAGTCTTTCAGATGGTCCTATCTAGGTAGAGCGTCATTTGTGAATGTTAGCCTATGCATAATGCCTAGCACAGTGAGACTTCCATACATGACTGCTAGGGATAAAAGCCCCCCTTGAACTAGAAAATGTGATTAGAACTATAAATTGTGGAAGTATTTAATGCTTTCCATGTTTTCTCAGGTTAAAACACTTAAACATATCTTAGTAAATCTCTTGAGAAAGAATCTACTGTTCCACGTATAATTGAGAATAACCAGCTCCACACCATCACATGGCAAAATTCACACATGCAATGAGACCGCTAGACTGCAAATAAAACACCAGATTCTAAGCTTGAAGGCCTAATTTTTAAAATATAATAAAGGCAATGTTTGCTTTTGTGTTTTAAGTACCTAACTATGATTTCCTCTATGCTATCTTCATACCTCCTGGTCCTAAACCAGATTTAGCACAAATTTATGTTCTTCTGCTTAGAATCAGAGTACTACCACATGAAACTCCCTTTGTTTTGTAGTCTAAACTTCAGCACACCAGGTACTGAAGTAAGATTTTTTTTTCCTTAAACTGTATCATGAGTGACGTACAGTAAAATGGCTGCTTAAAAAATAATGACTAGCATGTTTGAATTACAAGGAACCAGCAACAAATAAAACCCCTTTAACTCTAGATAATTAACGTTATTAAAATAAATCAAATTGTGATGGAGCACTGGAACAGGTTGCCAAGGAAGATTGTGGAGTCACCTTCTCTGGAGATACTTAAGGCCCATCTGGACGCCTACCTGGGCAGCCTGCTCTAAGGAACCTGCTTTGGCAGGGGGGTTGGACCCGATGATCTTTCAAGGTCCAACCCCTTCAATTCTGTGATTCTGTGAAATTTATTTATTTTCTTATTTATTTATTTTTAACACTGTTCATCATAGAGTACTGGGAGTTGAGTCTTAAAAACCCTTAATAAACTGCTAAATATGTGGTAACCAAGGAGCTGTTTCCTTTGATTGGTTATGTAAACTATCTTCACAGGGTAATACCTTCTCCCATTATGATCCATTATTTAGTTTACCATTAAAAAATTCAGCTCAGGTTCTTTCTAGTGCCTCAGATATGTAACAGGACACTTGGCACAGCCCCAGAAGAATTATGCCCATCTGGTTTGGCCAAGACAAGATTCTTTGTCCCTCTCAGGCTGGCACTGGGACTACCTAGGCCCACGACATCTGTACATTCCAACTCAACTAAAGTGAAAAGAAAAAGATTACCTCAGATACTGTCCATCTGCATTTGTGAAATATGTAAATATAACAATTTATTTCTGTAGCTGAAACTAGAGAAATAATCATAGCAAGGTTGAGGTTGGAAGGGACCTTAAAGGTCATCTGGTTAGGCAGATCATCTAGTTAAATAAAATATTCTATTACAAATTAGAAGTGTTTTGCACTTTGCTGAAGTACATAGAAAATCAGTGGATTTACCTTTCAGAGAAGGTGAATTTTCAACTGCAGTTCACAGACAAGCTGTTAGTTCCCCTGAATAATGACGAATGGAAATGAAGTAGTTACCATGGTTGTGTCTTGCAGGCAGTTGTTCTGTAGATAACAAAAATCTCACAAATCTGTGAATCTTCTTACTTTTTTTTTACCAATTATGCCAGTCTAATTCAGGAATCAAGTCCATCTATTTTGGACTTGTGTGTTCTCTTCTTTCAGGCTGTTTTTGTTTGTTTGTTTGTTTGTTTTGTTTTTAATTATTTTATTTATTCTTTTATTTATTTATTGGTTCAGTCGGTTTGCATTTTTTTATTGTTTTGTTTTGTTTGGTTGGTTTGGTTGGCTTTATTTATTTATTTATTTGTATTTTTTTGTTTGGTTTAGTTTGTGTTTTTTTTTTTTTCTTTTTTTGTTTTGTTTTGTTTTTGTTTTCGTTTGTATTATTTTGTTTCTGTTTGTTTGTTTGTTTGTTTGATATCTCTCAATTGACAATTAACCAATCAACTTAAAGTCTTATAGAGCAATGAGAGTAAATGTATTTTCCTGCATTCACTTCTCACTGGGGCTGTTAGGTGAGTTTGACTAAACAATGTATGATGTGATACAAAATATTTGCAAGGAGTTGTTTCTCTAATAATTTCAAGCAGTTTGATAGCACTGAACTCCAGACCTTCTGGAATGCCAGTAATTTCATTCACCTTCATCACATTCACCTTCCTATACATTTCTCATTGAAAGGATTTAGCTTCATATATCAATAAAGTCCGCATGGTATCTTGCATTGATAATATATATTCCAACTTTTGGCTTTCCAATTAGTTTGGAAAATCGCATTACATATATCTTCTGTTCCCTTATTTATGCTTGCAACTGCTTCTTGAGAACTGTCTAACCTTAATTAAGAACATCTGTCTTTGCTATCAGATTTAGTTTAAGTTCCAAAATCTGTTCTCACAGTGGAAAGCAAACAGGTGAACAGAAGGATGACTACACAGGAATACCAACTGATATTCCATTCCATAACCTTAATTTCAAAATTGATACTAAAAATCTTGCTTTGATTCTGTGAAGCATTTAACCAGGACTTAAAAATAGTACCACTGGTCCTTAAAACACATCATAATTAGGTGCTAGAAGCTTTGTTCTTTAGATGCAGTAAATGAAACTTATGAGGTAGATTAAGCCCTAGTAAAGGGCTAATGGTAGATTAAGCCCCCCCCCCCCCTTTATTTATTTATTTTTTTTAAGTAAGGTTTGTTTGTTTTGTTTTGGTTTAGTTTGGTTTGTTTGTTTGTTTTTAGTATGTTCACAAATAACAAATAATGAAAAATCCAATGAGTATGACTGTGTCTCCTTTTTTGGATGTTCTTTGTACTGACTGGAAGTTTTCTTGTCAGGAAAGTATAATAAGCACAACCATATATTAGAAACATAAGCAATTAAGAAGATTTCTGGATGGTAATACAAGTTCTGGATGGGGCAACCAAGGGTGACACACAGCTTGTTCTGCTCACAGGTAGATTTACTACCACAGAAGAACTGGCTATATGACAACTAATGGTAGTCTTAAATGTACTGGACACAAAACAGAGATATTCAGAATCCAGTTCTGGAGCGGCTCAATATGCTTTTAGATCAAATTTCAACTTATTCAGGGAACTGGCATAAAAGGTAGCAGGGAAGACTCTGAAAGTCAAGAGGAAAGCTCATTGTTCTGGTGCAGTAATGGTCCATCTCAGGAAAAAAAAAAAAAAAAAGATAGATGGATTAATTGGTTTCCTAAACAGGAAATTCATGCCAGAGCTCCAGTGTAGAAAAGGAGGATACAGAAAATGGAAGCAGAACTGGAGAAAGGCATGATTTATACCTATCTTCTAAAAAGGACAAAAAAAACAGTCTGGGGAAGTACAGCCAAAGCATGACTTTTGTCATCAGGGAAATGATGGAGTCCTCTTGGCCTCAGAGGAAGCTGCAGGCTTGTAACAGGATATGTATTTCAGGGTTATTTCCTGGAACCTGAAGTATTGACAGCATCTACACTTCCTAGAGGAAGTGATGGTGGGCACATGACTGGGTGGACCTGGTGTGACCCATTGCCTAAGCATGCTCTGGGCAGAGGATGGGACTGGGGACCTCTCTACGTCCCTGCCAGTTTGCATTTCTATGATTTTTACAAACTTCACTTTAACCAAAAATGTTATGTCAAACAGAAGAAAAAGAGGAAAGAAAGAACCTGGGTGCATGGAAATGCATTTAATTTTGACTTAATTCTGATAAATTAATTTGACTTAAAGCCAAGGGAGTTGTAAAATCAAACAGCCCTACAGAGTTATACTTAACTATTTACTGGTAGAAAATGAAAATGTCTCCTCCCTATTAGATGATTTCTTAAGAAATATAAACAGAAAGAGTAATAGTAATTTTTTTCTCAAGTTTAGTTTAATTAAGTTTAGTATTTTAGCTAATATTGTCATTCAAGTATGTGTTACTTAAAAATAATAATAGCAATAATAAATCAGTCACCACAGGACCAGTTATTTACATAGAAAAACATTACCGCTTAAAATACAAAGATAAGAAAATGCATATGCTGCAAAAATACTTTGTTCTAAGGTAATAAAAATAATAAAAAATCACTAAGAATTCTGTCATTTAACAAGTGTAAAGACAAGATTATAATTCAGCACTATAGGTCTAATTATGTTTGGGTTTTGTTGTCATTTTGGTTGTTTGCTTTGGTGTTATTTTTAGATTTATTTATTTATTTATTTATCTATTTTAGAATCTATACAAATTGTCTATGAAATTCCACATATTAAATATGTATATTCTTCTAACACTAAATTTTTAAACTTTTGTATATTTGACACAGAATACCTCTGAAAAAAAATAATAAATAAATAAATGATAGATTTAGCATAAAGTAAGGTTGGAAAAGTGAAATAAATAGTTTATGCAAATATTTAACAATATAAGAACTTTTAATTACACAAAAAATAGGTCAACTTTTAAAAGTTTCTATTCTTAAAAATCCAAAAGTTTTATTTACGACACATCAGTTGTATTTGAACTTTCAGAAAGGAAAAAACTTAGCAGATAAAGATGCTACTGCACAACTTGTCTGATATGGCCACATTTTATTCACAAGGTTTGGACATTTTCTAATATGTCCTCTTACGGTTAACAGAAATGTTATTCCCTGCACCACTCCCATGTCTAGCTTCTCAATATCTAAGGGTGTTTTCATCTTAGTAGAATTTGAGAACTTTTGAGTGACTCAAGAGCCTCAACGTTCACATTGATCTTTTAACGTTACTACCATATAAAAATGTTTCTTGGGATCGTTCAAAAGGAGAATATAATTGCCTTCCAAGCTCTATTCAGACAGGAATCTTCACTCAAACTACCCATCAATAAGGATTTCCTGTTTCTCAATATTCACTCCTGTTGTATAGAATGAACTGAAAACCTCCATCTCAGATTGGTATGAAAAAGAGAAAACTCTCTCCCCTTTTTCAAAGGGACATTTGTCACAAAGCCATATTCTCATAAGTCAAAGACCTCCTGTATATGTTTACATATTTACAAGAAGGGCCAGAAGGTTGAACCGAGAAACTATAGGCCTTTTAGTTTGACCTCAGTGCCAGGGAAGCTCATGGAGAAGATTATTTTGAGTGTCATCATGAAGCACTTGCAGGGCCACCAAGTGATCAGGTCCAGTCAGCATGGGTTTATGAAAGGCAGGTCCTTCTTGATGAACCTGATCTCTTTCTATGAGAAAGTGACACGCTGGGGTGGACACAGGAAAGGCTGTGGATGTGGTCTACCTTGACTTCAGGAAGGCTTTTGACACTATTCCCCACAACATTCTCTGCAAGAAACTGGCTGCTCATGGCCTGGATTGGAGTACGCTTCGCTGGGTTAAAAACTGGCTGGATAGCTGGGCCCAAAGAGTCGTGGTGAATGGAGTCAAATCCATCTGCCGACTGGTCACTAGTGGTGTCCTCCAGGGCTCGGTGCTGGGGTCAGTCCTCTTTAATATCTTTATCAATCATCTGGATGAGGGAATTACATGCACCCTCAGTAAGTTTGCAGATGACACCAAGTTAGGTGCATGTGTCGATCTGCTCGAGGCTCTGCAGGAGGATCTGGATAGGCTGGACAGATGGGCTGAATATGAGTCAGTAGTGTGCTCATGCGGCCAAGAAGGCCAACAGCATCCTGGCTTGCATAAGAAACAATGTTGTCAGCAGGTCTAGGGAAGTGATTGTCCCCCTGTACTCAGCTCTGATGAGTCCATACCTTGAGTACTGTGTTCAGTTTTGGGCTCCTCACTACAAGAAGAATATCAAGGTGCTTGAGCGAGTCCAGAGAAGGGAAATGAAGCTGATGAGGGGTCTGGAGAACAAGTCTTACGAGGAACAGTTGAGGGAGCTGGGCTTGTTCAGCCTGGAGAAGAGGAGGCCCAGGGGTGACCTTACGTGCCTGGTGACAGGATGAAGGGGAATGGGCTAAAGTTGTGCCAAGGTTGGATATTAGGGAGAACTTTACTGAAAGGGTTGTTAGGCATTGGAATAGGCTGCCCAGGGAAGTGGTTGAGTCACCATCCCTGGAGGTCTTTAAAAGACATTTAGATGTAGAGCTTAGTGATATGGTTTAGTGGAGGACTTGTTAGTATTAGGTCAGAGTTTAGACTCGGTGATCTTGGAGGTCTCTTCCAACCTAGATGATTCTGTGATTTTGTGATACTGGTAACCAAAACAGCTGGAGTCTTGTTGTGCTACTTAGAAGCTAAGAGCAAGTGTCAGAAATGTCTCAGAAACAATAAAGCAGTTAATCTAAACATACATTAAGTAAACATGTAATGAACAAGAGCCTGTCATATGCTGTTTCTTTTAAAAGCATGGTCACATTTCAGAGGCCAATGGAATTTTCCACTTGTTTCAGAAGTGGCAGATCAGTCTTATTGTACTCTTGTCTGAAAACCTAGACTACATAGAGTTTAGACTTTATGAAGTACCTATATTCATCTGCTTCATATTTTTCAAATACAACATAAATCCCTGTAGGCTTATTGTGTTCCTGCCAATCAAAATGAGTGTCATATACCTTCTGCCCCCAAACATCCTACATACCCTCTTATTTCTAGCCAAACCAAACCAAGCAAATAAACATCCAAAAGTGAGCAAGCAAACAAACAAACAAAACAACAATGACAAAACAGTTCTGCTTTATCAACAATGGAAATAAAACTCTTATTTACAGCAGGGACATCAACAGTTTGTCCCATATGATGAACATTTCGTTTTGCTTGGGGCTTGCCTACCTCTGTTCCTGCCTCTGCTGAGATCTACCTCCATCAGAAATGTTCTTCATCAGAACAATCCTAACACTCTCCTTCCTTTTAGGCTACAAGACTTTTAAATTCTGCCCCTAGGGTATTAGTGCTTCAAGATGATTGCACTCTGGTTTGCTTTATTTTATTTTATTTTATTTTATTTTATTTTATTTTATTTTATTTTATTTTATTTTATTTTATTTTATTTTATTTTATTTTATTTTATTTTATTTTATTTTATTTTATTTTATTTTATTTTATTTTATTTTTGTTTTGTTTTGTTATTTTATTTATTTTATTTTATTTTATTTTTTTTGTCTTATAAACAAGAATGTAGGTAGTCACCCTTCTAGGTCTTTGAAGGTCCCACAGACACGAAGATTTTCTTCGGTGAATGTGAACGAGCAATGCAGATCTGATATTTCGCTACAACAGCTGCCACCATCTACACCCCTGGAATAACAACATATGTGAAGTAGTAGTCATTCTTTGTGCAAATATTTTTGTTTGTTTCTTCAATTTTCCAATTATGATGTCAAGCTCTGTATATTGTCCAACACAGACTTGGGTAGAAAGCATAATGGAATCTTTATTAAAAAACAAAAGTATCATTTATTAATCTGATCATCTTTTTGTCTCTTCTACTCTAACATCTTTGCATGATTATTCTTTGAGTGTCTGAACAGGTGTTTCAGAGACTTTGCTTTCTACTTTAAATAAATAAATAAATACAGTTTGTTATATTTTAATAATGAGAAAGAAAGGCAAAAAGAAAGCAAAACAAAATTATCAAAGAGTAATTCAAACTTCATCCATTCATTTTCATTTTTGTTTAAATTGTGGTAAGAAAATGTCAATATTAATATAAAAAGCTTTATATACTATTAATCTGTTTAAAAGGCTATTACAATACTGGACTACAACAAGCATGCTTTTACTTTTTGTTATATTTAGAACAGACTTAGAGCTTTCTCTGTTATTTACGTTATTGATGTTACTATCCTATTTCCATAATATCTATGGGATATAATAATATATATGCCAATGTTTTACTTGTTTATTTAATTAAATTAGGTGTCCTGAGTAATCAAGGAAGTTCTGAGATATATATATATGTTTTTCATTTTGTCAATATACTAGGTCTCCACATGTCAAAAGACTGTAGTTTATGGCAGTTGGTAAATGACCATTTTGAGTACAACGTCATGGTGTTTTATCTATCTGGGCAGCTGAATGCCATCACAACCACTCTCTCACTCCCCCTTCTCAAAGAAAATAGCGAGAAAATACAGTGAAAAGGGCTCAGGGGCTGAGATAATAATGAGATCACTCACCAGTTACCGTCACAGGCAAAACACTGAATGTAGTGACCTATCACTAGCAGACTAGAACAGTGAGAAATTAAATCAAACTAAAAACACTTTACCCACCCTCCACTCTGTTCTACATCTTTCCCCTGAGTGGTGCAGGGGTACAGGGAATGGGGACTGCAGTCAGTTATGTTGAGAAGGAATCAAGGGTTTGGCTGCAATATCATACTGTACCATATCATATATTCATAGAATATCCTGAGTTGGAAGGGACCAACAAGGACCCACAAGTCCAACTCCTGACTCCACACAGGGCTACCCAAAAATTCAGACCGTATGACTGACAGCGTAGTTCATATGCTTCTTAAACTCCAACAGGCTTGCTTTCGTGACTACATCCTATCCTATCCTATCCTATCCTATCCTATCCTATCCTATCCTATCCTATCCTATCCTATCCTATCCTATCCTATCCTATCCTATCCTGGTTGGAAGGGACCTTAAAGATCATCTAGTGCCGACCTCTTGCTGTGGGCAGGGATGCCACCCACAAGATCAGGTTGCCCAGGATGTCCTCTAACCTGGTCTTGAACACCTCCAGGGATGGGGCATCCACAACCTCTCTGAACTACCTGTTCCAGGGCCTCACCACCCTCTGAGTGGAGAATTTCATCCTTATCTCTAAGCTAAAGCTTCCCTAAATCTCTTCAGTTTAAAACCATTTCCCCTTGTCCCACCATTATGCGCTTGTGTAAAAAGTCACTCTGCATTGTTTTTAGGTACTTCAAGTACTGAAAGTCTGAAATGAGATTTACCCAGAGCTTTCTCTTCTCCTGGCTGAACATCCTCAGCTCTCTCAGCCTTTCTTCATAGGAGAGTTACTCTAACCCTTCCATCAACTTTTTGGCCCTCTTTTGAATCCACTCTAACAGGTTCACATCTTTCCCGTGCTGGGGACTGGATGGAGCACTCCAGCACCCCAACTGAGGCCTCACAAGGGCACAGCAGAGGGGGACAATCACCTCCCTCCAACTGCTGGCCACTCCTCTCCTCATGCATCCTAGGATGCAGTTGGCCATCTGGGCTGCAGGCACGCGCTGCTGGCTCATGCAAAGCTTTTCATCCACCTGCACCTGCAAGTCCTTCTCTGCAGGCCGGTCTCAGTGAGTTCTTCTCCCAGCCTGGACTCCTGTCTGGAATTGCCCCAACCTGGTAGCAGCACCTTGCACTTAGGCTTGTTGAACCTCATGATGTTCATGTTGGCTCACTTTTCTAGATTGTCCAGGTCCCTTTGGATGGCATTCCTTCCTTCTGTTTTATCAGCTGCACCAGTTTGATGTTACCTGCAAACTTGCTGAGGGTGCACTCAATCTTACAGAAAGCTATTGCACATGTTTGCTCCTGGTTTTCCCATTCAAGGCGCTTCTCTAACTGCATTCCCTTTGACTCTGGAATTTCTATTGAACACAGCCCACAGTAAACCTTGTATGAGCTAAAAACTGGGTAGCCTGATATATCCATTCTTCCTACCAGTCTGGCTGCAAAATTGTTGGGTACAGACTTGATACAGGGAGAATGATAGGATCCTAAAGTTCGATTTTAAAAACACTGAGATCAACCAAGTACATCTAAAATATTTCACTTAGCCATTCAAAGTCAAAGCTGAGTGCATGACAGAGAAAGAAAACTCTGCTTTCCTTATTTCTGGTTCTGTGACAATTTTACAAAACTTTCCTTCTTCTTTTCTCAACACCTATCCTCATTCTTCAAATATTAAAATTATTAGGCAGTTTAGACAAACACATTTGTCTGGCTTCCCACAACTTACATGGACTAAAACAAAAACATATTTTAATTAAAATGTTTGATTTAATCAGTGCTATGAATCTCTACTTGCATTTGGCAATGAATCACAAATTGACATAATCTTTTTTTAGAACTTCACCACAGGTTTTCTGTTGTTATTTTTTTAAACCCACAAATTTTGCATTCCTCCCACTGCCTGCCCCCACATATGGTCTCTTAAGGTTCTAAAATTGTAGAAATCTCCCTGGCATGCATTACAACCCAGATATATTTAAACAGTTATGCGTTCCTCTGAATGTTAGTTTATATATATGTATATATATATTAATATACATATATAGATATGTATATTAAAGCTCATTACGTATTGTCTATTTCCATCTGAGGCAAATGCTCTCTTTTCAGAAAGATTTACTTGATAGGTACCATAACCCTCCAGAAGTCAAATCTAAAAATATAAGCATCTAGACATTTTCACCAAGTCAGTCCTCTGAATTTATCCCAAATCTTTGCATTTAAAGTACAGTATTTCCCATTTGATTTTCTATGTTATACATGTAACAATAAATATAACAATCAATTTAATTTTCCTGAATTTCAGCGTACTACTTGTTATTGGCTTGATCAATAAAGCACCGTCAGATTAACAAATGACTTGGAAAACATACCCTACAGTTAGATACAAAACCCTGACAGGAGGTAGCAATTTTTTTTCTAATTATATATGCAGCGTCAAAAAAGCACTGCTAGTACTTCACCACCACAGTGTTCATGCAGTCACACATCAGAGCAAGTGTCAGTTTTAATGAATTTACAATTAACATGTAATTTTACTATTTCAACTCATGCTGATATTAGTCACTTTAATTCTGTAAGTTTAAAATATAATACTAGGTTACTGTAAAAGAGATGAAGCCCAACCTCACCCAAATGTAGAGAGATTTATAATTCCAATTAACATTTGAAATATATAGGGATAAACTTACAAAATGTGAAGTGTCAGTTACTAAAATCTGTGATCTGTTTCCCTAGATCTCATGATACAATTTCCGTAGCTTATCACCAGAGGCAATAAGCCTATTAGTCAATTATATATTAACATTTATTTTCCTGTGGCTCCCTCATAGGACTAATGAATTAACTATCTATATATACATACAGGTTTATCGACGTAGAATAAAAGTGCCCCTGGAGTATTTAAAACTAGAAGAAAGAGCAGACAGCCTTGTTCTTTTCTTCTATCCTTATGTTGTAACAGATACAGCTTTTTATTTTTATTTATATATTTATTTATTTACATATGTTGGTGCAGAGAAGATGTTGGTATGCATCTACCACATTTTTATGGTAGAGAGAAAGGCTCTATGCATATCTTCTGAAAATATCTCTCAGTGAAAAGATAAAATAAAGGAAAAAATACATAAAACATGTTTTATATTTAGTTCTGAAAAATGCCAAGCATGTGGTGATTTTCAGTATCTGTGGGAGTGAGTGCTACAGGCTAGGTCCTGATCCTGTGAAATTTCTGTCTTCTTCACTCACGAGTCTTCCCAAATTGATCAACGATGGCATGATTCTGTTGGAAGACACCTGCATCAAAGGCCAAAGTGGGAGTGAAATATATGATTATTCTGGGGCCTAATAAAAAATGTCATGGTGTAGTCTGAATTTTAGGGTAAAAAGTTTGAGTATTCCATACGGAAAAAATACCTAGAAATAAGACTACGTGGTGGTAGTTATTATGCTATTTACTGCTAAGAAGGTGTCTGTCTTTCTTGTTGTGAATCAGAAGAAGGTGTCTGTCTTTCTTGTTGTGAATCAGATGGAAAATTCACAAGATTTTTATTTTTTTTCACTTGATTTTGAAATATTGGAAAACGAACACTGGGACCATAGAGCTTGGTGAATATTATGAAAAATGCATTAATACACAGACTGTTCACTGGCTATGGATAAAGGATTAATTTTTGACTCTAAAGCTATGCCAATTTACAATACCATTGAGAGGTCTCCAACAGGCTAACTGAGACACACATTATTAGAAGAGAAAATGAAGCAAGTTTTTCCAAGGAGGTCATTCTCTCTGGAATATTTTTTTTTTTCTTTTTTTCTTTTTTTTTCTTATCTCCTGTCAACTTTATTTAACAGCTTTCCTTTTTCCTTTGACAAACCAGTGCCAGATACACATTAAGAAAACAGGACGTGGATACAAAGGAGATCCAAAGACTGGTGCTCACTTGCTTGTTTCTGCCATTTTGCTGTTAGACAATAAACAACTTACTATCTCTTCAAAACCAATTCCTGTAGAATAATCATTACTCATACTACTATCTGTTATGCTGTACCAGAATTGCAGACAATACTTAACCATAAATTCATAATCACAACATATTATAATCACGAGATATCATAGTATTCTGAATGAGATAGTTTGATGTTTCAGCAATTTGTGGAAGACAAATGCAACACCATTTCTTCTAAGTAACAAAAAAATAATATATGACATACTCTTATTTGGAAATGAATGTTTTTATTATCAAAGAATCACTGAATCATGAAATGGACTAGGTAGGAAGGGACCTTTGAAGATCATCTAGTCCAAATTCCTGGCCGAGCAGGATCACCTAGAGCACATTGTGCAGAATGGCATCCAGGTGGGTTTTGAATATCTCCACAGAAAGAGACTCCACTACCTCTCTGGGTAACCTGTTCCAGTGCTCTGTCACCCTCACAGTAAAGAATTGCCCCATCATACTGAGATGGAACCTCCTGTGTTTCAGTTTGTGCCCATTGACTCTTGTCCTGTCGCTAGGCGCAACTGAAAAGAGACTGGCTCAATCCTCTCAACACTCTCCCCTCAAATATTTATATACATTAATGAGGTCTCCCCTCAGTCTTAGAATAATTCAAGTTAGAAAAGACCTCCAAGATAATCTAGTACAATCTTTAACCTAGTACTACAAGTGTACCACTAAACCGTGTTACTAAGTTCTACATCTACAGGTTTCTTGAAGACCTCCAGGATGGTGACTCAACCACTTCCCTGAGTAGCCTATTCCAGTGCTGTACAAACCTTTCAGTAAAGAATTTTCTCCTAATATCCAACCTAAACCTCCCCTGGTGCAACTTGAGGCCATTTTCTGTTGTCTTATCCTTGGTGCCTGGGAGAAGAGCCTAATTCCCACCTTGCTACATCCTCTGTTAAGGTAATTGTAAAGTACAATAAAGTCTCCTCTGAGTCTTCTTTCCTCCAGACCAAACAAACCCAGCTCCCTCAACTGCTCCTTATACTCATTACTCCAGAAAGTGAGTTTTGAAGAGATAATGCTAAATTCACAGACACAAGTCAAGTCTTGGTGGCAGCAAAATCACAGAATCACAGAATGGTTTGGGTTGAAAAAAAACAACCCCAAACTCCCTGCCATGGATCAGGTTGGTCTCTTTTCCAAGTTAAGCAGGCCCAATTGTTTCAGCCTGTCCTCATACGACAGGTACTCCAGTCCTCTAATCATCTCCATAGTCCTCCTCTGAACTTGCTCCAGCAGTTCTATGTTCTTCTTGTACTAAATTATCGTATTATGTATGGAATTATCATACTACAAGGGACATATTATGAGGGACCTTACTGTAAATTATCATCCTCCAAGCCTTATTTGCTATTCAATCTCCACCTTCAGAATATGTTGTGATAATAGCAAACAATACACATGGCTAGGGCGAAAAAGTTGCTAAAAGTTGCAAATAATGCATTAGGGAATACACCAGAGTCTGTTTGTCACCTTACATATTCAAGGTCTCCTCTTTGTTCCTCTAATAAACCAGCTCATAGCTTGAAAACTTTCCCACAATTTATTACTAAATACCTGCAAGCTTCCTAAAAACAAAACAAAATGAATTAAAACAACAACAACAAAACACAACCCTGTTTGTCGTAGTATTTAATGGAAAGGCAGGGTCAAAACCAAAGCATCATATATCAGCTTTATATTTCCAAAGGTGTTTCTGGTGATGAGTGGTGTACCTCAGGGGTCTGTCCTGGGACCAGTACTGCTTAATATCTTTATCAATAATATAGACAGTAGGATTGAGTGCACCCTCAGCTAGTTAGCATTTGACACCAATCTGAGTGGTTCAGTTGATACAACAGAAGAAAGGGATGTTACCTGAAATGACCCATCCCTGGAGGTGTTCAAGACCATGTTGGATGAGGCTCTGAGCAGCCTGTTCTAGTGGGTGTTATCCCTGCCTATAGCAGAAGGGTTGGAACTAGATGCTCTGTGAGGTTGCTTCCAACCCAAACTATTCAATGATCCTATGATTCTATGAAGAAAAGATGCTGCTGAAAACTACTGTTTGTAATAGTACTACTGTTCGATATGAAAATCTGCTTGTTGCCAAAAATGCTTTGTGGATATCACAAGTCCCATTCATGAATGGGACAATTAGGATAATGTAAAATCAGGTCATGAGGGCCTTAGTAATTTCAACTGATCTTTCTTTTCATTGTAGATAATATGATATGTAAGTGACTGTGAAATGTGAGTAGAAACAGTGTATGAAAGATAGGAACTGGTTGCAGCTGGTGTACACATAATGAAAATGACCAGCTTACAGGTTAGTTTGTGATAATAGTAACAATCCTTGATAATACTAATACTACTAATAATAATACTAAATACTACTAATAATAATACTAACAGTAGTACATAAGTACCAAAAATGTTCTGCAAAAAATAAAGGAGATACAGTATAGTAATTTTCTATTATTTGAGAGACTGTTCTAAATGTTTACACCAGGTGGAGTTGGTTTAGGATGTACAGTGTTGTAAAGCCTTAAATCTACTCCTTGTGTCCTCAGTGCATTCTGGCAGTACAGCTTGTATAATACATTTAATACGTTTCAATGACTGGTTATATATTCATAGGGATTTAATGCATAAGGAAAAGCCTGATTCATCCATAAAATGAATCCCTGTACATTCCTTTTGGTAAATTTTATTCCCCACAGTTTTATTTGTCCCATAACATTCAATGGCAACTGATATTTTCCACATAAAATTGGATAAAATGCACTCTTTGATTCTATTAGTTTTGATAAAATAATGTTTTTGAGTTACTAAAATTTCAAGGACAAATATCAATATTGGCAATTTCATAAATTATTTATTTATTTATTTATTTATTTATTTATTTATTTATTTTGTGGCCTAGATGTTCCATTCTGACTGTATATGGTGTGGGCACAGATAATAAAGCATCCTGAAGGAAAATTTCTAGCTTATAATAAAAGACAACAAAATAAGTTAGAAATCAAATATTTACCATTAAAAGCTGAAATTTTGGATGAAATCCAGAAAAAATAAGTAGTGTATAAAGTTTTGTAAGTTGCATTGCTCTTTCTGAGGCAGTTAAAAACAAAAAACAAAAAAAAGAGTCGAATTTGAGAATGGTTTAAGTTTTGTAACTAACACAGACCATTCAATTAGAGATGTATGCATTCATGCATAACTTCAGACCACTTGTCTCACATGGTTTCCAGTACAATCAGCATCCATCTTAGTTTGTCTATTCCATAAACTTCCAGTGGATGTTGTTTTACGCAAACTACATTTTAATGAAGATCTTGATAAATCTTATTTTTGTTAAGTAAAATGACTCCATTGTTTCCCAAGTCTACAACATTCTGTATACTGATATATCAGTATACCCTGTATACTGATGGCTATATATTGTTGGTAGAGGGTATGGTCATTTATTAAGGAGCATTAATGATAGCTGATCTCACTCTCTGTTTCTACTCAATACCATATAGTATTCATAGTACACTTGTGAACCTAATTGCCAACTGTTCATGGAGAATATCTTTTGGGGCATATTAAATATGAATTGCCTAATCAAAGTACAGCCTGCCAAAGAGACACCCTAAATAGACATATTTATCACTGTAACTTGATTTGGAGAGAATATAATAAATGAGAGATACCATGTCTGGTAAATTTTGCATTCAAAATAGGCATCTTTACATCCTTCCCTAGTGAGCTTGAGCATGACTGGGTTACAACATGGGAAAGAATAAAATCACGATTTTTGTACACATTTCTATTAGCTTTGTCTTTTCCTAGTGATAGGATACAAATTATCTTGATGACATCACAGTTTTAGTTGTAACAAATGTGACCTCATGGTCCCATAGTAAAGGACGTCCTCAATCATCAGGGCCTCTTTTAATGCCCTTATAATCTTTTTGGAACAGATAGGTGTATTTTGTTTTGTGCTTTGTTCCACTGAAGTAAATATCTGATTATATCTGTGGTGGAAACAGCCATGGAAAAACTGAACCAATACAGGTACTGACTGACAAAGAACAGATCCTCCTTGACCATCATTTTCGCATGCCATTACCTCACCTTCTCAATAGCTGTATACTTGAATGTTTATTTCATCAATCAAATGCCATCTTCCTTGAAAGGTAAAAAAAAACAAAACAAAACAAAAAAAACCTTGCCAGGTACTCTGATCATGATATCATGATTTTTGAAATTCTTAAATAATATTGTAATAATTAATGCCATTACATTTTCTGATTGCAGTGTGTAAGATGAGTTTTTAATTCTTCATTGTTGACAAATAGAAAGAGATTATGGCCTTAGTACTGAAATCTTAAAAACATTGAAGGGAATGAGGACATGGACTAAAGGATAGTCAAGAACTGGAGACCTTTCATTGTTCCAATCCAGATATTGTATAGCTTCTAACCCAGCTACACCTGGTTGCACGTGGCTAGAATAGGTGCTTACAGACTTCTGATTGGTACATTCCTTTTGGATCACGCATAGCCCTCTATAGGCCCGCTACAGCCTAGCAACTTCTTTTTATTGGTTCCCACTGCCTGCTAACCATTCCGCCTGCTTACCACTCTGTGCCCTTGAGTAACCTTCTTTCTTAACCCTTAGTGCACCACTGTATCAATCAGCTCCAATTTATCACCGAACAGGTCACACATAATGTACATATACAGATGTTTTTTTCATTTAGTTTCGGTCAAGCATGTGCTAGATGAAAGAACGTTATAAATGTTTTAAGGCTATTGCCTTAAAACATAGCTAACTGAGCTAACTGCATAAAATTTTCATGTGAACCTGGGCCTATTATTATCAATATGAAATTACAATATGTATGAACCACTTTTCCTGGAACTGATCCAAATTCTTTTTAGTTTAGCATCTTGTTTCCAAGAATAGTTAGTGCCACCTGTCACAGAAGATATATCTAACTACAGAACAGCTTTGTCATCGGCCCTCCTTGCCCCAATAGAAATCACCTGACAACCAGCAGTATTAAGGACTGAACTGTTATGTTAACACACCCCTATTTTCTGTCTTAAATGCTAAGAAAGTGAACAAATTTTGTATAAAATGTACAGCCTACTTAGATTATTGTCTTTTTTTTTTTTTTTTTTTTTTTTTTTTTTTTTTTTTTCTAAAGATAAAAAGGAAATTACTATTGCAGAGTAAAAATTATTGCTATGGATAAGCCATTAAAATTAGGTAACTGTGTGTAGATTTCCCCTGCTTACTCTTTTCTTAGCCATTTCCAAAGCCTCTTTCAGATGTTTTTGCAGTTAATTATGCCAATAGTCTATTCTATTTATTTAAATAAATAAATACTATTTTTTATTAAAAATAATTAAAATATTTTTTTAATTAAAATAAAAGAAAACAATTAAGAACTACAAAAAATACTGAATACAACTAACATAGCAACTAGCATGTAGTTGCTTTGCTAGCCATACCTTAGTTAAAGCACTACTACTCTTAAAGTATTAAAGTTGTGGAAGCCGTCTGAAATAATGTTGACAATGCACTGAAATTCATCAGTGTCTTTCAGACAATATCATCAATATGAGGCAAATATATATATATATATGTATATATTTTTATCATACAGTATAACATTACAGCCTTTTCAATTCAAATGCTATCTTCTTTTAGTTGCTCCTAGGTATTGTCTTTTTGCTTGTTTACTTTACTATTTTAAGACTGAAACTTTCATAGTTCATTTGTTTCTTTGGGAATATTAAGAAACATTGTGTGCATAGCACTTGTGTTAATCCCTGAGACACTGCAGGCCCAAACAAATAATGAACAAAGGTAATGCCACTGTGAACCAAGTAAGAAGTGTTTTTGCCTACCTTCAACTGTACCCCAAGGTGCACATAGCCTTTTTCAATATCCACAAATAATGCATACAGCTGAAATATTTTATCTTTGTTAGAGGACCACAGGCCAGACCATCATGATGCCAGAACACCATTTGACAAGAAATGGGCAAATTGGAAAATGCCATTCCTTCAGTTTACGTAAGTAAGACTAGCTATAAGGGTTCTTTACAAGAGTTCCAAAACTTCAGAGGGGCTGTAGTCTTCCTTAATAATAAAAGTAGATACAAAAGATAGAAAAAAGTAGATAAAAATAGATAAAAGTAGATAAAGCTCAGTAAATGCAAAAGATACTTTAGATTTCCAAGTTCTCTTTGTCCTCTGATCCAGATATTTCCAAACTGATGTAACAGAAGATACCAAAACCAGTAACAACCATCTGTGCTGTCTCTTCAGGAGCAAAATTTTGAGTTTAAATAAAATAATCATATAGTTACTTTGCTGGAAGCCATGATGGTAAAAGAAGCTGAATAAAGCCATAAAAATTTGTTATTAGTAACCAATAAAATTACATTCTTCTAAAATTAACAAAATATTTCATACAGTATGTCATTCAAAACAACCTCTGTTGGGGGAAAAATAAAAAAGATTATAAATTCTAGTATTCTTGTAAAACAACCCCTTACTATGTTAATTTTTGCAGTATACACAGGTCCTTATGTTTAGTAGGCTTTAAAACATTATGAACATAGTGTCAGGAAAAGGTAAAGAAACACAACACAGCATCATTTATGCAAATATAACAGCTAATGAAACACTTTAGTACTAAGAATAGACTTCAATATTAGGAAAATACCTGTTTAAGAAAGGTTCAGTGGAACAGCTTGGAAAATGGAAGAAAAAAAAAAAAAAAAAAAAAAGGTGGTGTTCAGTAGGAGTTCTGACACAGGACGAACTTCATTAAAATAAAAAACTTATGTTCATCATTTGAAAATTGAGGGATTCAACACTATAATGCAAGATGCTTTGGTTCATCAAATTATATAAAATGCTATAATGCAACATGCTTTGGTTCATCAAATTATATACAAACTAACAAACAAAACCCAAATCCCAACACCAGGTCACCAGATACACAATTCTTAACCAAGAACTAATACAATTAACAATTTATTTTAATAAAGCACAATAAAGAAATATAAACTAGTAAAATATTTTTATGATAACTCATTATTGGTATGATTGATTTTTATGATAGCAGAATGCACTTAAACATCTGTAACCTGATAAGCATTAAATATGTTCATTGGTAAAGACTGCTATCAGCCATGTCATGTTGCCATTTATTTCTTATTTGTTTGAAATGGACTTCTGCAGGATTGTCTCTCAAAATATTCACTTTGCATTCTTTAATAACGTTTATAATATACACACATAAAAAAATAAAACATAAATAAAGATAACTAAGTGAATTGATTAATGATTTTAGTTTGGCCAATGCTAACAGATTTATTTGTAGATCCTCTTTTTCTTCTAGTTCAGAGTAATTTAATTTTATGGAGATACTTTCCAGTTTTAATTTTGGAAGTGTCCTGAAGTTCCCAGGTACAATTTGTCCTGATCAACATTTCCCAGAAACTAGGGAAATCAGTCTTTCCAGAAATAGTTGAGAAGGCCTGCTCAGAATTTTGCAGCAATTCATGTGTATCTTTACTGCTCACATAATTACTTTAGTCAGACCACAGCCATTCTTCCTTTACCTTCTTCTTTTTTATGCTTCCATAAGTGAAGGTAATTAATATAAAAGGACAAAAACTATTGTTACTATTATTATGATTATGATTATGATTATTATTATCATCATCATTGTCATCATTACCATTACCATTATCATTATTATTTAATAATATTTATATTAACTTTGCCTCCATAGAAAGGTTTGGTTAAATGCAGCATTAACAGATTAAATGATGTATTATAATATTCTATATCTCAGGAGGAGTTGAATGAAACCACTTGTGTGTGTTTTGATCATCTTTGTGTCCTTTTCCATTAAAACAAAAGACTATGTAAAATGTCATTTCAGCTATAATTCTAAGACTAGACAAAGTATTGCATAAAATTTCCACTAAGATTGAAACAAACAAACAAATAAAAAAAAAAAAAACAGAAAACACAACCAGATAATTCAATTTCCAATTAAAAAGGACTAAGTGTTTAGAAGTTTCACCACAATCATAAAGTAAAATTAAGTAAAATTAAGTAAAATAAAATAACAAAACAAAACAAAACAAAAACCAACAAAACAAAACAAAAACCAACAAAACAAAACAAATCAAAATAAAATAAAATAAAAATAAAATATTGAAAAAAAAGCAAGGAGAAAAGACTATAGAAAAACAAATAAAGTCTATCATTCTGTTGTCTTCTCCTTTGGGAGAGCTTAACAATATCAGAACTTATGTTTATTTTCAGGTAAGAAAAATAAGAATTTTTAAATAATATTATGGGCGGAAAGATGAACTGGAAGTATAATACTGTCATTATACCAAATTACAAATATACAAATGGAATGTAGTAACATTTTTTTAAGAATTTTTGATTTTTTTTTTTTATTTTTTTGCATATATTTGAAGAAGTTTTGTTAAAAATCTCCTTTTTTTTTTTTCTATTAAAATAACAAAAAAAAAAAACTTTTATTTTTCATCACTGAATAAAATAAATATATCAGAAGTTCAAACAGTTTTCTTCCATTTTTTGCAACTTTCCTGTTCCTAATTTGCTTCAACTCCATCAGAAATATTGAAAGTGATTAAAAGAAAAAAATGTTTAAACACAAACCAGTATGCTATAATAATAACAAAAACAAAAACAACAATAACAATAATAGTAATAATAATAATAATAATTGGAAAAATAGGATAGTAACTAGAAATGAAGAGCAAATTATACAAACAGACAAACAAAACAACAAAAAAGAAGACACCAAAACAACAACAAAAACAAAATCCTATGTCTTTTATATTGATATTATAATGAAATGTAATTTCATTATAACGAAATAAAAATAAACAAATAATTATGTAGTATTGCAGAGAAAAAGTTTTTGTTTTTTTTTTTTCTTTTCTGTATGTAAAAAATTATTCACAGTCCCCTATGTTGCTTCCCCTAGTTAAAAAACTCCTGGTAGTAGGTTTTTGAAAGACACCAGATCAGAACATTACCATAGAACAAAGGCTGCCAAGCTCATTTTCAGACAGTTGCCTACAGCTAAACCACCTCCTTTGCAATAGCCTTCCTCCTCTCTCTCTCCTTTTTTTTTTTTTTTTAAAAAAAATCTTTTTATTTCCTATTTCTTCTTTTCTATACCTTAAAATGCATTTGATAGCATAAATCTTCCTCTGAAGCTTTGAAGCTTTTTGGTTTGCTGTTCTTTCATAAAGAGTTATGATAATCAACTACTGCAAAGAATATTTTATTCCAGAAGACAGGTGTGTCTTAGAAACTACATCAATTGACAAGGAATGGCTGCACAACACCATATCCTTGGGTTTCTTTAAGGTCTTTGACACCATCACACATGACATTCTGATCTCCAACTTGGACAGATAAGGATTTGATGGGTGGATCATTCAGTGGACAAGGAAATGCCTTGAATGTCAGACCCACAGGGTGGAGGTCAATGGCTCTGTGTCCAGGTGGAGGTTGGTGACAAGTGCTGTACCTAAGGGGTCTGTCCTGGGACCGGTTATCTTTATTAATAACGTAGATGGTGGGATTGAATGCACCCTTAGCCAGCTAGCATATGACACCAAGATGTGTGGTTCAGTTAATAAAATGGAAGGAAGGGATGTTACCCAAAATGACCTGGACAAGCTTGAGAACTGGGCCCATGAGAGCCTCATGAGGTTTGACAAGCCTAAGTGCAAGGTGTTGCAGCTGTGATGGAGCAATCCTGGACATGAGTCCAGACTGGGAGAAGTACTCATTGAGAGCAGCCCAGCAGACTTGGGGGTTCTGGTAGATGAAAATCTTGACACAAGCAGATAATGATGGGACAAAGGGAAGTGGTTTTAAACTAAAAGAGATGGAATTTAGATTAGGGATAAGGAGTTATCCCTAATGTGTTGAAACGTGTTCTTCAATCTGACTTTCAACATTTAGTCCTTAAACAGAGCACCATACAGTGTTTTAATTGTATTTATTAATTAAAGTGAATACACACCAGATTTGCCAGAGGAATACGGCTGTCATGAGGTTATATCTGGTTTTAGTCAAATAAGTCATTCGAGCCTATAAACTTATGCTATATTGGTTCTTATGATCACAACTAAAAGACAATCAAATTAATAATCTGTTAGTGAATTGTGCCTGCTCCCAATACCTTGAATAAATTTAATGGAGGTCAGAGGCTTGTTGTGTTTACTACTTCACACTACTCTTTCTCTTCTGCTTTTGTGTTACTGTTGGTACCAGAGGTGCAATATCTTTTTCTGGCAGGCTGTTTATAGGACAAGTCCAAGTGGTGTATTCAAAAGAGTTAACAAACTAATTTTCAGCAAAGTGAAACTTGATTGTGTGCTTGACTTGTTTATTCAGGAAGCTAGACTTATGCTATTCAGGAGTTCTTTGTTTTGTGTGTTTCTTTGTTTGTTTTGTTGTTTGTTTTCAATTTCTTTATAGGAATATGTTTAAATAAATCTATTTAATGTCATCCACTTCAATTAACTTAATAATGCTTCTCTTATCCATTTTGAGGATATTGTTCTATACTTCTGCTTTCTTCTACCTTCTATCTAATTTCTAGCCCCCCCCCCCCCCCCTTTTTTTTTCTTTTTGCTATCCACCATTCCAGGTGAGACCTTGAATTTAAATTACAATGATCTTGCTATGTCTCTTCCTGTGATTTGTAACTCTCAAGAATTTATCAAAAACGAACTTTGCAAAGTAGTGTTGCCACCCTCTACAATACCTGACTTCAATAAATAGTCATAAGTAAAAGAAAACGTGTACCCAAATTTTATTTACAGATATCGTCTACCTTGACTTCAGCAAGGCTTTTGACACCGTCTCCCACAGCATTCTCCTCAAGAAACTGGCTGCTCTTGGCTTGGACTGGTGCACGCTTTGTTGGGTTAGAAACTGGCTGGATGGCCAGGCCCAAAGAGTCGTGGTGAATGGAGTCAAGTCCAGTTGGAGGCCAGTCACTAGTGACGTTCCCCAGGGCTCGGTGCTGGGGCCGGTCCTCTTTAATATCTTCATCAATGATCGGGATAAGGGCATTGAGTGCACCCTCGTAAGTTTGCAGATGACACCAAGATAGGTGCGTGTGTCGATTTGCTTGAGGGTAGGAAGGCTCTGCAGGAGGATCTGGATAGGCTGCACTGATGGGCTGAGGTCAACTGCATGAAGATTAACAAGGCAGAGTGCTGGGTCCTCCACCTGGGATGCAATAACCCCAAGCAGAGCTACAGGCTGGGAGATGAGTGGTTGGAAAGCTGCCAGGCAGAGAAGGACCTTGGAGTGATTGTGGACAGTCGTCTGAATATGAGCCAGCAGTGTGCTCAGGTGGCCAAGAAGGCCAACGGCATCCTGGCTTGTATCAGAAACAGTGTGACCAGCAGGGCTAGGGAGGTGATCGTCCCCCTGTACTCGGCTCTGGTGAGGCTGCACCTCGAGTACTGTGTTCAGTTTTGGGCCCCTCGCTACAAGAAGGACATCGAGGTGCTTGAGCGGGTCCAGATAAGGGCGACGAAGCTGGTGAGGGGCCTGGAGAACAAGTCCTACGAGGAGCAGCTGAGGGAGCTGGGCTTGTTCAGCCTGGAGAAGAGGAGGCTCAGGGGCGACCTTATTGCTCTCTACAGATACCTTAAAGGAGGCTGTAGAGAGGTGGGGGTTGATCTGTTCTCCCACGTGCCTGGTGACAGGATGAGGGGGAATGGGCTTAAGTTGCGCCAGGGGAGTTTTAGGTTAGATGTTAGGAAGAACTTCTTTACTGAAAGGGTTGTTAGGCATTGGAACAGGCTGCCCAGGGAGGTGGTGGAGTCACCATCCCTGGAAGTCTTTAAAAGATGTTTAGATGTAGAGCTTAGGGATACGGTTTAGTGGGGACTGTTAGTGTTAGGTCAGAGGTTGGACTCGATGATCTTGAGGTCTCTTCCAACCAAGAAATTCTGTGATTCTGTGATTCTGTGATAAGTAGGATGACCTTTCCTACATATTCAATACGTATTCAATAAGCACTTGAGTTAAGAATCTGTACTAAGCAAAATGTAACCACCAGTTCAAAGTGAAACTCTTCCTTAGTTGTTTTGCTGCATCAGGGCTGTTCCTTTAATAATCTTGAGCTGTATTTTCTTTTAAAATTGTTCTTGATTATAATAAAATGTTTTCTTGGTTTTGTATTTAAATCAAGAAAAACAGAAATATGAAGTAAGCAATATAAAATATCTGCAACACTTTGCTATAACACTGAAATCTCTGTATGTTCATACATGTATAAAAAAATACATATGTGTTTATATATTGGATGAAGAAGGCATTTTGCATAATGTGTGATATTGCCTATGGAGCTGGAATCATCAAATCTGATTTTTTAATCTTTTTTAGATTTTAACATAAGGAAAAAAAAACTTTATCTATAAGTGGAAAACAATTAATTACTGTTTTATCATGTTAGACTTCAGATTCTCTTGTAATAGAACTCAGCACAGCAGTTCCAAAAAGCTATTTCCTGGGAGGCAGAAAAAGAAGGAACTTCCAGGCAATTATTAGAGACATGAGGCCACCAGTTTTCAAAAATGAACACCATAGTAGGTCACTGGTTTTATTTGACTTTCAGCAATGAAATTTACATGAAATAAAATAAGAATATACAAGAAAATTATCAGTAATAGATTTTGCATAGAGGTATGTTTAGACATAAGCTGATAAAAACATACTATTGGCAAGGCTTAATAATAGGTAAATACCATCCGTATTTCACTCATATATGCAGTAAGACATTTGTGTGGGTTTCAGACAACTACAGGAAATACAATCCCTGACTAATCTCATAACTTGTCTGTGAATTTTATGTTATTGTAAGGCAAGAGGAAACTACCTCATTCCATTTTTCTATGCATCCAACATGACAAGAAGTATTAAATCAAATTATTTATATTTAAGCTTAAATGATCAGTGAGTAAGGAGTGAATGTTCTTGTGAATATCATTGGTTTTAGTTGTATTGTTTTTTCTTCTATCTGGATGATATTTTAAAAAATAACACTCATTTACGGCAATATTCATTTAACATCTGTATTTGTTATAAGGGCAGATTGTTATTAGCTCATACAAATCTGAGTAACAGAAGACAGAAACACATAATTATCCTCCTAGACTTGCCTACACATGTTAAGTCAGGATCCATGAATTTCAACCAGTAGAGATAAAAAACAATAAAGTCTGAGCTCCTTAAAACCCTGTCAATTTGACACTGTGTGCTGTTTATTTTAGAACAGAAGTTTGGAGAAGGAAGCATCTATGTTATGGGCACATGCTCCTGTAAAGGTACAATTTTATATGTAAACAATTTAGACTGCTTTTCTGAACAAACCAGGGAGCCAAGTGGTTGTGTTACTAACAGTGATAGAAGAACAGAGTGGAAATACCGTTTTTGCTTATGTTCTTCACAAGTGTGAAATCACCATACTTCATACATCATTCTAGACATTCCGCTGCAGAAAGAAGAAAAGTTAAACGTAAAAAGTAAAATTTCAGAGATTTGTCAACACCCTCTCAACATCTCCATCCAGTAATATCTCATCACCTTAAGTTTTAAGAGTCATGAGCACATGCTAGAGTGTTGTTTGTTTGTTTGTTTGTTTGTTTGTTTCCCCTGCCTTTGATATAATAAAATATTGTAAATATACAGAAACATAACGCTGATGTATGATGCTTTGGTTTTGACCCTGCCTTTCAATTAAACTCCAGGACAAACAGGGTTGTGTTTTGTTGTTGTTTTAATGTGTTTTGTTTTGTTTTTAGGAAGCTTGCAGATACTTAGTAATAAATTGTGGGACAGTTTTCAAGATTTAAGTTGGTTTATTAGAGGAACAAAGAGGAGACCTTGAATATGTAAGGTGACAAACAGACTTTGTTGTATTCCCTAATGCATTCCCTAATGCATTATTTGCAACTTTTAGCAACTATTCTGAAGGTGGAGATTGAATAGCAAATAAGGTTTGGAGGACAACAATTTACAGTAAAGTAACTAATATGTCCCTCGTAATATTCAGTACGTAGTATGATAATTTGGTACAAGAAGGACGTTGAACTACTGGAGCAAGTTAAGAGGGCTATGGAGATGATTAGAGTACTGGAGCACCTGCCGTATGAAGACAGGCTGAAACAACTGGGCCTGATTCAGGAAAAGAGAGGGCCTCATTAATGTATATACATATATGAGGGGAGGGTGTTGAGAGGATTGAGCCAGTCTCTTTTCAGTTGTGCCTAGTGACAGGACAGGAGGCAATGGGCAGAAACTGAAGCACAAGAGGTTCCATCTCAGTATGATGGGGCACTTCTTTATTGTGAGGGTGACAGAGCACTGGAACAGGTTACCCAGAGAGGTAGTGGAGTCTCCTTCTGTGGAGATATTCAAAACCCACCTGGATGCAATATTAAACAGCACCCGTCCTGGGACAGACCTGTTTGGGACAGACCTGTTTGGGTCTTGCCACTTGTCACCAACCTCCACCTGGACACAGAGCCATTGACCCCCACCCTGTGGGTGTGACATTCAAGGCACTTCCTTGTCCACTGAATGGTCCACCCATCAAATCCTTATCTGCCCAATTGGATATTGGACGTATCTAATTACTCTCTATTTTGGGGGATTCATATAATGAAAGGTAGAGTAATATTTATTATTATTATTATTATTATTATTATTATTATTAATTATTATTATTACTTTAAATATGTAACATTTTATCAAATGGGATCACTTGTCAAGTACTGCTATGGATTTTAAAGGGTTATTTATGCTATTGATAGCTAATGCTTAAAAAGTGTGAGTTCTTTTGAACATAGAATAGGACTGATGATAAAACGTACATGTACATGTATATCCCACTCATATTCTAACAAGGAAAATTAAGGATGTAAAACTGCTTGAATGGCATAGAAAAGCAAAACCAATCAAACAATAACAAAACACACATGTACACATACAAAAGAAGAAGAAGAAGAAGAAGAAAGAAGAAGAGGAAGAGGAAGAGGAAGAGGAAGAGGAAGAGGAAGAGGAAGAGGAAGAGGAAGAGGAAGAGGAAGAGGAAGAGGAAGAGGAAGAGGAAGAGGAAGAGGAAGAGGAAGAGGAAGAGGAAGAGGAAGAGGAAGAGGAAGAGGAAGAGGAAGAGGAAGAGGAAGAGGAAGAAGACCAACAACAACAACAAGGAGAACAAGAACAAGAACAAGAACAAGAACAAGAACAAGAACAAGAACAAGAACAAGAACAAGAACAAGAACAAGAACAAGAACAAGAACAAGAACAAGAACAAGAACAAGAACAAGAAAACCAACCAAACACCCACAAAAAAAACACGTTTTCACCATCCTCAGAAAAAAAAAAAAAATCACTCAATTTCATTTCAATAGATAATAAATTTGCAAATAAATGACTGGAAGCAGTACATTTTGAGGTCTGATAAAAATTAAAAAGTGTGAATTACTGATAGGATTCACCAAAACAACAAAGATGTTATGAAGAAATTGGAATAGTCAAGAGAGGTAGAGGATAATGATGGAAGAAGGAATGCTTTCTGGTGTACTGAACTTTAAAATCGAGGAGAGAAAGAAATCTTATAAGTACAGAAATTATTACAACTCTACATGGATTGAAAAAAACTGGTTTGTGAAATAAGTGGAATGTAAGGAGGTTTTTCAATTTAAAATATAATTACTACTTCCTAGGATTTAGGGAATGAATGTCTAAGTTTTCACATATAAATCTTTTTTTAATTCAAATGTCAGCATAGAATGTTTTCAAATAAATTGTCGTCTTCTTTTGATAAAGTAACTGTAATATTGAATAACTATTTCACTTTATTTTTTCCTTTTTCTTTAAAAAAATACTACTGATCAATTCTTTTTCTCTGGAAAATGGCATTTCTTCTACTTAGTTGCCTATACTGCATTTTTATAGGGACATAATTTTGCATATAAATGCCACCTTTTCTTTTCTATGTCAGTCTGTTTTTTAATTCTGTACATTCAGTTATTTCAGGAAGTGGTAATGGAGATGTAGTTTTCTTCCATTTAATGCGCACACACACAGAGTCTTTCTATACTACATAACTACCTTATTCAGGTCCTACTAACTAGTTTCCTAGCTATTTAACTGATCATGTACACAGTATGCTTAGTTGTTATTGCCTAGATGTATTTATTTCTCCTCTGATTATTCCTTATTGTAAAGATGTTTAAAACCTGGATAAACAGAATAATCATAGATTATCTGACACATAATTAACATAGTGGATAATATATTTAAAGAATAATGGTCTATATATTTAGAAATGGTATTCTTTTCCTTAGTTTAGAAAGGAGAGCTATAATTTAATCTCCTGGAAATGAGTACAGAATCTTGATTTGAGGAACCTTCAGAACCTGAAACTTTAAACCTTGATCTAAGGATTAGTAATGCCAGAGCAATAGGCTTTCTGGATGTTCAGATCCAGTAAATCGTATGTGATCCACTTCAAGACATAAATTCTCTAATCACACAACAGTAATTTTGTGCTAGTATAAGGTGGTGGTGTATAACATAAGTCCTGCTGCCAAGCCATCCTCTCAAACAGAACAATCAACACATTACAAACTAGAAGGCTTCAGTCTTTTTGATTGCACGCTGTTGGTAGGAAGATGCATCTTTCCTACATCTGGAGATCCTAGATGCTCCATCCGTGTGAAGGTACTTTGTACTCACACTGGGCCACGTTTAGTTTGTCTGAAACATACACATAGGTAGTATGTATGGAAACAGTCCAGAACAAGATTTTTAAGTGCTTTACCACATACTTTCTATTACTGACTGTCTCTTTGTTCACAAAAAAAGAATGGGAACTGATAGCGTAACACTGTGCTGTACTTGTTAGGAAGATGAACATGAGCTGAGAGTTTTAACACTGGAAAGGAAAAATTCTAATAAACCCATGCAGAGCTCTTCATACAGCCATCTTATATTAGATGATTAACATGAGATATTCACCAAGTACGAAGCAGAAGACTGCCTTTGAAATTTGCAAGTTGCAACCCTGTTACCGACTTTTCCAACATTACTACTTCTGGGATTAAAAATGTGACTTCTGAAAGATTTAAGAATAAATATGCAGCATGCATTAAGTTCTCATGCTGAATAGCTGGTCATTGAGGTTTGCTTGCATGGGTGTTACTGCTACTGTTGACAAGGTAAATATATTTTTCAAATATATTACTTAGGGACATTAACTTAGCTGGCTGGCAGACAGACACCCATTATTATTATTATTATTATTATTATTATTATTATTATTATTATTATTATTATTATTATTATTATTATTATTATTATTATTATTTTTTTTTTTTTTTTTTTTTTTTTTTTTCCCCATTCTCTCAACAGGACAGGAGAAAAAATAATGGGAAAAAGTTTATTGAAGTGTTGAAATAAAGACAGGAAAATCACCTACCTATTACCATCACAAGCAAAAAAGACTTAAATTGGGGAACATCAAAGGAATTTTTGCCAATTAAAAATAGAGTAGAACAGTGAAAAGAGAAAACTATGACAAGGAGAAAACTAAAAACACCTTCCCCACAACACTTTTTTTTTTTTTCTCAGTATCTACTATTTTGCTCCCAACTCTTCTACATCATCCCTCCAAATTATTCAGTAGAATGGGAAATGGGGACTGTGGTCAGGCTGCACGGAGTGCCAAAGCTTCACACCACCTTTGGGCAGCTGCAGAGAGAGCAACTGCATGAGATATGAGCAGGAGCTTTCACCTGCTTCCACTTGCTCAGCATGGTGGCTGAGCTCCAAGAAGAGGTGTAAAACTGAGGAGCATCTGGAATTCAGAGAGGGAGTTGGACTTGTGGTGCCAAGCTCTGGTCTGTCTGAAACAAGAACAGGCACCAGAAATTCCCCAATGAGAAGGGGATGCAGTATCCATCCCCCAGAAGACACAAGGCAGAAGATGCAAGGATGTGAAAAAATGGAAACAAGTCCAGGCTTGAGGTTGCAGGTGAAATCTGCTTTTACCCATCTCACCCTATCAGGTAGCCCTGAGGAACAAGTATGCAGCCCTGTAGACTGAAAGGCAATTCATGGATGGAGAAAGCAACTATCCCTCTCCATGTGAGTTAGTGCCAAGGTTGGAAAAGTCATCCCCCTGTATCATGATCACGAGCAAGAGAAAGAAAAGGTAGGTTTTAATTGTGGGTGATTCCCAGTAGGGGGAACAAAGGGTCCAATATGTAGAAGGGAGGCTCCTCAAAGGGAAGTGTGCTGCTTTCCTGGGGCCTAGGTTAAGCACATCAACAGGAGACATCCCAGCTTGGTTCAACCCTCAGACTATTATCCATTGTTGGTACTACATCTGGGAGGAGTAGAAGTGGCAACTTGTAGCCCAAGAGATATCAAAAGAGACTTCAGGAAATTGGATTGGACGATCAGGAACTTGGGTGCTCAAGTTATCTTCTCTATTCTCCCTAGTATTGACAGCAACAGGAACAGAAGAACGGGGTCCATTAACATGTGACTCCATGGCTGGTGTCGTTGCCAAAATATTGGGTTCTTTGCTGACAGGAACCCTTACATGGCACCAGGCTTGCTGGCACCTGATGGGATTCTTCTTTCCCAAAACAGGAATATGGGGTCCTTGGTCATGAGCTGGCAGGGTTCATTGATTGGTCTTTAAACTAGATTTGATCAGGGAGGGATATATATATGGTCAGGGATGCTAGCAATAACATATGGGATGACATATCATCCCACGCACCCCAGCTGACATTAGAACAGTAGAGCTGGCAAAGGATGTCCAGAGCCTAGAGAGGGAACAGAGCTCAACAGGAGACATACTGTATGCACACATGGACAAGTTACAGTTGCCCCATCTAGAAGGGCAGAGGCACTGGGAGCCCAACTCAAATGCCCAACTTTATGTAAACACAAGCAGCATGGGAAATAAACAAGAGGAACTGGAGTTGTGCATGCAATTACAGGGCTATGATCTCATTGCAACTACTGAAACATGGTGGGACAACTCTCATGACTGGAATGGGCTCATGGATGGCTTTGAGCTTTTTAAGAAGAACAGGCCAGAAGGGTGAGGTGGTAGAGTTACCCTTTACATGAGCGAGCAACTTGAATGTATGGAGCTCTGTCTAGGAAAAGATGAAGTGCAAGTCAAAAGCCTATGAGTGAGAATTAAAGGGCAGGACAACAGGGGTAACACTGTGGTGGTTGTTTACTACAGGACACTGGATCTGGAAGAGTAAGTAGATGAGGCCTTCTACAGGCAGCTGCAAGTTGCCTCACATTCACAGGCTCTGTTTCTTATAGGGAACTTTAAGCACTCTAATATTTTCTGGAAAGACAACACAGCTCAGAACAAATAGGTTCTGGGTTGTAATAATTGGTTCTAATTGGTTGTTAGGCGTTGGAATGGGCTTCCCAGAGAAGTGGTGGAGTCACCATCCCTGGAGGTCTTTAAACAACGTTTAGATATAGAGCTTAGTGATATGGTTTAGTGGAGGACTTGTTAGTGTTAGGTCAGAGGTTAGACTTGATGATCTTGAGGTCTCTTCCAACCTAGACAATTCTGTGATTCTGTGAAATAGAACAAGATATTACTGCAGAACATTGTGGATAACTTCTTGACACAGGTGGTAGGTAGAGGAGTCAACAAGGAAAGGTGTGTTGCTGGACCTGATACTAGCAGAGATGGTCAACATGAAGGTTGAAGGCAGTCTTGGCTGAAGTAATTATGAGATGTTGGAGTTCAAGATCCTGCAAGGAGGAAACAGGGCAAAAAGTAGGACCACAACCCTGGATTTTCAAGACAGCTAACTTTGATGTCTTCAGGAACCTAATTGGAGGAATACCCTGGGCCAAGACCCTAGAGGGAAAGGAGGCCCAGGAGAGCTGGCTAATATTCAAGCACTACTATCTCCAAGCTCACAATCAGTGCATCCCTACAACAAAGAAGTAAAACAATGGGGGCAGGAGACCTGCGTGTATGGGCAAGCAGCTCTTAGGAAAACTTAAACAGAAGAAGAAAACGTACATGATGTGGAAGAAGGAACAGACCACTTGGGTGGAATATAGGAAGAGTCAGAGAATGCAGGGATGCAATGAGGAAGGACAAGGCCATGGTTAGAATTAAATTCGGCAAGGGACTTTAAGGATAACTAGAAGGGCTTCTTCAAATCCATCAGAAGCAAAATTTATACTAAGGAATATGTGGGTGTGCTGCTAACTGAAGTGGGTGTTTTGGTTATGGTGGATACAGAGAAGGCAGAATTACTGAATGCCTCCTTTGCTTTAGTCTTCACTGCTAAGGCTAGCCCCCATGCACTGCCAAGCCCAGAAATGAGAGAAAACCTGGAGAAAGACTTTCCATTGGCTGAAGAGGATTGATTTAGAGGCTATTTAGGCAAGCTAGACACTCACAAATCTATGGGCCCTGATGGGATGCACCCAAGAGTCCTGAGGGAACTGGCAGGCGTTATTGCTAAGCTACTCTATCATTTTTGAAAGGTCTTGGAGAACAGAAGAGCTGCCTGAGGACTGGAAGAAACACAATACTGCTCCAGTCTTCAAAAAGGGTAAGAAGGAAGATCCAGGGAACTGCAGGCCAGTCAGAATCACCACCATCTAAGAGAAGGTGAACAGCTCATCCTTGAGGCCATCTCTAAGCATGTGGAGGAAAAGAAGGTGAGCAGGAGCAGTCAGCACAGATTCATTAAGGGGAAGTCACATTTAACCAACCTGATAGCTTTCTGTGATGAGATAACTGGCTGGCTGGATGAGAGGAGAGCAGTGGATGTTGTCTAACTTGACTTCAGCAAGACTTTTGACACTGTGGCTAGTGGTGTACCCCTGGGGTCAGTACTGGGTCCAGCTTATTCATCAATGACCTGGAGGAAGGGACAGAATGCACCCTCAAGAAGTTTGTATATGATGCAAAGATTGACAGAGTGGCTGACACACCAGAGGCCTGTGCAGCCATTGAGAGGGAGCTGGACAGGCTGGAGAGGTGGGCAGAGAGGAATGTCATGAGGTTCAACAAGGGCAAGTGCAGGGTCCTGCACCAGGGGAGGAACAATCCCAGGCATGAGTACAGGATGGGGGCTGACCTGATGGAGAGCAGCTCTGCAGAGACGGACCTGGGGGTCATGGTGGGCAACAAGTTAACCATAAGCCTGCAGTGTATCCGTGTGGCCAAGAAGGCTAATGGGATCTTAGCCTGCAGCAGGAGGCGTGTGGACAGAAGGTTGAGAAAGGTGATCCTCCTCTACTCAGCTCTGAGGAGGCCACACCTAGAATATTGTGTCCAGTTCTGGACTCCACAGTACAAAAGGGACATAGAACTCCTAGAGAGGGTCCAGCTTAGAACCACAAAGATGATTCAGGGATTGGAGCATCTGTCCTATGATGAAAGACTAAGTGGGCTGGGTCTGTTTAGCCTAGAGAAAAGGAGATTGAGAAGGGATCTTATATCACAGAATCACAGAATTTCTAGGTTGGAAGAGACCTCAAGATCATCAAGTCCAACCTCTAACCTAACACTAACAGTCCCCACTAAACCATATCCCTAAGCTCTACATCTAAACGTCTTTTGAAGACTTCCAGGGATGGTGACTCCACCACCTCCCTGGGCAGCCTGTTCCAATGCCTAACAACCCTTTCAGTAAAGAAGCTCTTCCTAACATCTAACCTAAAACTCCCCTGGCGCAACTTAAGCCCATTCCCCCTCGTCCTGTCACCAGGCACATGGGAGAACAGGCCAACCCCCACCTCTCTACAGCCTCCTTTAAGGTATCTGTAGAGAGCAATAAGGTCACCCCTGAGCCTCCTCTTCTCCAGGCTGAACAAGCCCAGCTCCTTCAGCTGCTCCTCGTAGGACTTGTTCTCCAGGCCCCTCACCAGCTTCGTCGCCCTTCTTTGGACCCGCTCAAGCACCTCGATGTCCTTCTTGTAGCGAGGGGCCCAAAACTGAACACAGTACTCGAGGTGCGGCCTCACCAGAGCCGAGTAGAGGGGGACGATCACCTCCCTAGCCCTGCTGGTCACACTGTTTCTGATACAAGCCAGGATGCTGTTGGCCTTCTTGGCCACCTGAGCACACTGCTGGCTCATATTCAGCCAACTGTCCACCATCACTCCCAGGTCCTTCTCTGCCTGGCAGCTCTCCAACCACTCATCTCCCAGCCTGTACCTCTGCTTGGGGTTATTGCGCCCCAGGTGCAGGACCCGGCACTTGGCCTTGTTGAACCTCATGCAGTTGACCTCAGCCCATCGGTGCAGCCTATCCAGATCCTCCTGCAGAGCCTTCCTACCCTCGAGCAGATCGACACATGCACCTAACTTGGTGTCATCTGCAAACTTACTGAGGGTGCACTCAATGACCTCGTCCAGATCATTGATGAAGATGTTAAAGAGGACCGGCCCCAGCACCGAGCACTGGGGGACGCCACTAGTGACTGGCCTCCAACTGGACTTGACTCCATTCACCACAACTCTTTGGGCCCGGCTATCCAGCCAGTTTCTAACCCAACGAAGCGTGCGCCAGTCCAAGCCAAGAGCAGCCAGTTTCTTGAGGAGAATGCTGTGGGAGACGGTGTCAAAAGCCTTGCTGAAGTCAAGGTAGACCACATCCACAGCCTTTCCCTCATCCACCCAGCGCGTCACTTTGTCATACAAGGAGATCAGGTTCGTCAAGCAGGATCTGCCTTCCATAAACCCATGCTGACTGGGCCTGATCGCCTGCTTGCCCTTCAAGTGCCACATGATGACTCCCAAGAGGATCTGCTCCATGAGCTTCCCTGGTAGTGAGGTCAAACTGACAGGCCTGTAGTTCCCCAGGTCTGCCCTCCGGCCCTTCTTGTAGATGGGCGTCACATTTGCTAGCCGCCAGTCAGCTGGGACCTCCCCCGATAGCCAGGACTGCTGATAAATGATGGATAGTGGCTTGGCCAGCTCCTCTGCCAGTTCTCTCAGTACCCTTGGGTGGATCCCATCCGGCCCCATTGACTTGTGCACATCCAAGTGCCGTAGCAGGTCACCAACCAGTTCTTCGTGGATGGTGAGGGCCACATCCTGCTCCCCATCCCCTTCCACCAGCTCAGGGTACTGGGTATCCAGAGAACAACCGGTATTGCCGCTAAAGACTGAGGCAAAGAAGTCATTGAGCACCTCTGCCTTTTCCTCATCTCTTGTAACTAAGTTTCCCCCCGCATCCAGTAAAGGATGGAGATTCTCCTTTGTCCTCCTTTTTGTGTTGATGTATTTATAAAAGCGTTTTTTGTTATCTTTAATGGCAGTAGCCAGATTGAGCTCCAGATGAGCTTTGGCCTTCCTAATTTTGTCCCTGCACAGCCTCACAACATCCTTATTGTCCTCCCTAGTGGCCTGCCCACTCTTCCAAAGATTATAAACCCTCTTTTTCCTCCTAAGCTCAAGCCACAGTTCTCTGTTGAGCCAGGCTGGTCTTCTTCCCCGCTGGCTCATCTTTGGGCACATGGGAACAGACTGCTCCTGCGCCATTAGGATTTGCCTCTTGAAGAGCGCCCAGCCTTCCTGGACTCCTCTGCCCTTCAGAACCACCTCCCAAGGGATTCCACCAACTAGTGTCCTGAGCAGCCCAAAGTCAGCTCTCCGAAAGTCCAATACAGTGGTTTTACTGGTCCCCTTCCTGGCCTCGCCAAGAATAGTGAACTCCACCATTTTGTGGTCACTCTGCCCAAGACAGCTCCCGACAATCACATCCTCCACCAGTCCTTCTCTGTTTGTGAAGAGAAGGTCTAGCGGGGCACCACCCCTGGTAGGTTCACTAATCAGCTGCGTCAGGAAGCTATCTTCCACTTTCTCCAGAAACCTCCTAGACTGCTTTCTCTGGGCTGTGTTGTGCTTCCAGGATATGTCAGGGAAGTTGAAGTCCCCCACGAGTACAAGCGCTGAAGATTTCACAACTTCTTTCAGCTGCCTGTAGAACTCCTCATCTGTCTCCTCATCCTGGTTCGTCGGTCTATAGCAGACCCCGACCAGGACACCAGCCTTGTTGTCCCTGCCGATCCTAACCCAAAGGGACTCGATCTTGTCATTCTTAGCCTCGAGTTCTACAACATCGAAAGACTCTCTAATATAGAGAGCCACACCGCCACCCCTTCTGTGCTGTATGTCCCTTCTGAAGAGCCTATAGCCAGGCATAGCAGCACTCCAGTCATGAGACTGGTCCCACCACGTTTCCGTGATGGCAACCAAGTCGTAGCCTGCCCGCTGCACAATGGCTTCCAGCTCCTCCTGTTTGTTACCCATGCTGCGTGCATTGGTGTAGATGCACTTCAGCTGGGCCATTACTTTATTCCCCGGCCTTGCTATTGTTCCCCCTGGCACAGCTCCAACAATCCTTGCTTCACCCCCATCCCCCTTCTTACCTAGTTTAAAGCCCTATCAATGAGCCCCGCCAGCTCCTGGCCCAGGATCCTTTTTCCCCTAAAGGATAGGGACCCGTCTACGGCCATCAGACCAGGTGCTGAATAAACTGCCCCATGGTCGAAAAACCCAAGATCTCTGCGTTGGCACCAGCCCCAGAGCCACGTGTTTAACAGGTGGGCTTTCCTTGTCCTATCCATACCCCTCCCTGTCACCGTAGGGATGGATGAAAACACTACCTGCACTCCCGCTCCGTCCACTAACCGTCCCAGCCCCCTAAAGTCTCTTTTGATTGCCTTCAGGCTTCTGTCTTCAATGTCGTCACTGCCCGCCTGGACTATCAGAAGAGGATAATAATCAGAGGGGCGTACCAGGTTGGGAAGCTTCCTGGCAACGTCTCTGACCCTGGCCCCAGGGAGGCAGCAGACTTCCCTACGGGTAGGGTCAGGCCGACAAATAGGGCCCTGTGTTCCCCTAAGGATAGAGTCTCCCACAACAATCACCCTTCTTTCTTTCTTGATGGAGGCAGTCCTGAGGCGTGGAGTCGACCTCCTCCCCCTAGGCATCCTCCTGGGAACACTTGCTACCTCTTCCTCAGTTGCTGCTCTCTCAAGCTCCAGGGCCTCAAACCTGTTTCGTAAGGGCACCTGGGAAGGTGGGGCCGGAAGGGGAGGGCATCGCCTGCCATGTCGAGCAGGAACCTGTCTCCATTCCTCTTCAACTCCCAGATCCCCTCCCTCTGCCTGACGGCGACAGGGCAGGGGCTCCACCCCCATTTGGGGTGTCTCAGCCCGGTACCTCTCCTTGAGGCCCTGCAGGGAGTTACTCCACAAGTCTATCTCCCGTTCACACTCCCTGATGGCCCTCAACCTCTCCACCTCCTCCTTGAGCTCCGCCACCATGCGGATCAAGTCATCCACCTGCTCGCACCTCACGCACGCAGTGTCTCTGCCTCCCGCCGATGGCAGCAGCAGGCTCTGACACTCCCTGCATCCGGTGACCTGAACCGCTGCATTCTTTAACGGGTAGTCGGTCTGGGTGTGTACCGACCTCCTGGAGAGCGCACCGTGCCTGGTGGAGACCATTATAGCCTAGCTAACGACTGTCGTTAAGAGGTGTTCTAGCTAACGACTGTCGTTAAGAGGCGTTCGTGTGGGCAGGGGGTTGCTCTCCGCCCTTCCTGCTCGCCCTGCCTGCTCGAACTGCCGCGCTAACTGCCGCGCCACTCCCCTCTGACGCGCCACGCTCTGTTTGCCCGTCCTGGTCGCCGCGCTCCTGGTCGCTCGCGCTCCCTAGGGGCTGCTTTTGAACGGCCGGGGAGGGGGCGCTGCTGGCTCCGCCTTCGCCTCGTCAGCCTCCCTCACGAGGGCTGCCGGGTCCTGGCGGCTCCCTGAAGTCGGCTCGATGCTGGAAAATTAGCCCTGCCTGGCCCGATCCCCCGCTCCACTGCAGAACGCATCTGCCCCGGAGCCGATCGCCTCGGCAAATGGCCTTTATCAACCTTTATGGTTGATAAATGGCCTCATCAACCTTTACAGATGCCTGAGGGGACAACATAAGGAGGATGGGGCAAAATTCTTCTCAGTGGTGGCCAGTGATAGAACAAGTGGTAATGGGTATAAATTAAATGACAGAAGGTTTCATCGCCATATAAGGAAGAACTTTATGGTTTGCGTGACAGAACACTGAAACAGGTTGCCAAAGAGGCTGTAGAGTCTTCTTTTGTTGGAGATATTCAAAACCTGCCTAGATGCAATCCTGTGTAACATGTTATAGGTGACCCTTTTTGACCA
This sequence comes from Anas acuta, assembly GCF_963932015.1. Classification (NCBI taxonomy): domain Eukaryota; kingdom Metazoa; phylum Chordata; class Aves; order Anseriformes; family Anatidae; genus Anas; species Anas acuta. Next base: position 27,730,133 of record NC_089017.1, read on the forward strand.
GCGGGGTTGGACTAGATGATCTCTAGAGGTTGCTTCCAACCTCAACCATTCTCTGATTCTGTGATTCAGTGAGATGGGTCTTTTTGATGATCAACAGTTCTTCATGAACTGTTCCAGTGTGGGTGTCCTCATCCTACATGGGCTTTTCATGGGCTGCAGCTTCCTTTAGGGCACACCCACCTGCTGGATACTTCCTCCAATGTGGTACTCCAGTAGTACCTGACCATGGCCCTTTCTGCAGACTGAAAAGTGAAGCTCCAGTGCCTGGAGCACGTCTTTCCCTTCCTTCACTGACCTCGGTGTTTTCATGGTTCTTTCTCTCATTTTTTCTCTTACTCTTCTTTCTCACAAATTGCTGATTACATCCATAGTTTCTACATCTACTGTTTCTAGAAGGAGTGTCCTCAGACACCAAATGAGTTCTGAAGCTTTGTGATTAATGGCACACATTAATACAGAGTCTGAAAGCTACTTTTAGGGAAAATAAAAAGATAGAAAAAAAAGGAAAGGAATAGTTTCCAATGACCATCAGGAAAATAATTGATGTTCCCTGTATATTCTGTCCAGCACAGCTGATGGTGAAGATGAAGGTTAGGATGATATTGGCTTTTACTACACTTTTCCTAGAAATATGTGATTTTCACTGAGGCTCACTCAATTGGGTTGTTCCTGCTGTGATTATATTAATGTGGACTAGAGTATGCTTAATCATTTATGAACATTATGTTCTAATTGTTTGCTAAGCTCTCTTGTGTACTTATTATTGTGTACTGCTTCTAGCATATTTAAATGACTATGATCTTGTTATTCACTAAATATCTCTCTAATATAAACTAAATCCTACAAAATAATAGGTTGGAACCGGTAAGAAAAAAGGGGTGATTCTCACAAGACTGACACTTACTTTGCGTGAGAATCCAACACAATACGAGAATTGGGGTTTGCGGATACAAGGCATGAGAAAAACTGCATGAGAATAACACAGGAAAAGAAATGTGCAGAAACTCTGGAAAACACTGTCACAGCAGCTTGATACAGAAGCTACAGAGTTGTAAGGTAAAGGTAGAATGAATATTAGCAAATTGAATGACCCTTACTGCTACATAGGTTTAAATACGTAAGATTCTGTATAGCATTGGAAAGTATACATATGCACAGGCATGGACATCAAGAAGTAGATCGAGGAAGATCTCTTCTCTAAGAGAGACTTCTGAAAAGTAGAATGTTCAAGGCAAAAGGCTGTAAGTTGGAAACACCAGCTGTCAGGTATTGAAAAGAATAGTAGCAGTAGTACAGAGCCTCTGTATTTCAAGGTCTGATCCATGATCTAAGAGAATAATGAGTAGGAAAGGATCAAAGTGGTATGGCAAAATGCCCTGTCATCTCAACAGCGGGAGACCTAAAAGGAGTCCAAATTTTATATAAGATAAGAAAATCAGTATATAGTCTGGTCAGACTGCTTTCTTAAAGATGAAAGTGTCATCTGCTTTCAGACAACTGCTTCAAATTTGTGCACAAATAGTAGCAGGCTGCTTTAGTTTCTCTTAATAATATCTTAGTGTACTGATCTCTTCATTGTCTGAATTGATATTTCTCATTATCTTTCTAGATCTCAAATTACTCTAGTAGTCCTACTGAATCTTCTGAATCTAGTAGTAATCTTTACATGATGCTTTTACTCTTTCTAAACTGTGCAGACAAAAGTACTGTTACCACTATTATTGCATGTATTTATGACCAGTACAATAGTGTACATGTATAAATGAAATATACCACAAATGAGTATAGTGGCTGTACTTAGTCTGTTGAATAGTAATTTGGGACACTTTTTTTTTTTTTTTTTTTTTTTTTTTTAGCACACGGACATCATTAAAGCACAACACTGTTATAGAAAATGTATTACACAGTCAAGTTTTCCTGGGATAAAATACTTTTTATTTCCCCAGGAAGTACACTTTTACAAAATTCCTTTCCTTCAGGGATTTCCCGTCTGCAGACCCAGCAATGTAAAGCATTACAATGTGCTGCTCTGCCTACCTGAGGCCCTTCAGCGAGACTCTGTTTGGGAGTACAGATCTTCTTCAAAGGTCAAGGGTGAAGCAAGGCACAAATAGTACAGACAAACACTGATGGGATTTTTATGGCATAGCATGTCAGGGAGGTCATCAGCAGCTGCAATATAATTGTATGCTGGCTTGTGGTGTTGATTTATGTCTCCCAAGAGTGAAAATATTTTTATTGTTCTTGACAATTATTTTCTTCACTTTCACCTTCACTGCACTGAAGCACACATGTTGATAAGCAAGCATAAACTCTAGCAGATAAAAAACTTTCTTATCCCAACATCTGGTGAAGCTGGGAATCTATTATTTCTATTGCACTGTTCACACATCAAGTTAGATTTTTAGAAAGCAAGAAAGGGAAAAACTGATCACCCATGGTGGTCATTGGCCATCTAAGGCCAACCTAAGTGCACAAATCAATAGGATCTGAGAAGATGCATCTGATGGTCCCGAGAGAACTGGCAGATGAAATGACTAATACACTATGACATTTGAAAAGTCGTGGCAGTCTGGTGCTCTTCCCACTGACTGAAAAAAGGGAAAAGAAGAATAGCCAGGGAACTACAGGCCAGTTAGTCTCACCTCTGTGCCCATCAAGATCATGGAGCAGATCATCCCGGCAACTATACTAAGTTGTGTAACCTTAGTATAAGTATAACCAAGTATAACTAGAAAGTCAAATCTACTCCATTCCCCATGAGATCCCACCAAGAGTACTGACTTCAACTCTAGGGCCTGCAGCATAAAAAAGACATAAGCATGTCATGGTCCAGAGGATGGTCACAGAGATGATCAGAATGCTGCAGCACCTCTCATATGAAGGCAAGCTGGGAGAGTTGGGGTTGTTCAGCCTAGAGAAGAGAAGGTTCTGGGGAAACCTTATAGTGACATTCCATTACCTAGCGGGGATAGGTAATATAAGGATAGATGTGGAGGGACTCTTTATCAGGGCTTGTGGTGATATGACAAGGTATAACAGCTTTAAACTGAAAGAGGGTAGATTTAAATTAAATATTATGAGAAGTTCTTTGCTATGAGGGTGGTGAGACATTGGAACAGGTTGCTCAGAGAAATTGTGGATACCCTATTCCTGGAACTGTTCAAACCTGGTATGGCTTTTAGTAAACTGTTGTAATAGAAGGAATTCCTGCCCATACCAAGGAGGTTAGAACTAGACGATCTTTAATGTCTCTGACAACCCAAACAATTCTGTGACTACATTTTATGATTCCTGAAAGTACAACATATTTCTGAAGAGTGAGAATCACAGAATTGTAGACACAAGTCTGTGAATACAAGTAAAAGAAAATTGGTTTCTTATAGATGATTTATTTTGCAACTTCTTCTGAGATCCACTCAGCTAAGAGAAAAATACTTCTTTTCAGGAAGGCGAAGTCAAAAGAGGACCTGAAGTCACATTTCAGCAGCTCAGATTTATTTATTTTTTTTCCCTGCCACTGAGCAAAAAGAATCTTACTGTGATTTGGCACTTATAATTAATTCCTCTCATTCCTTGAATGCTGCAAAACATTTTGTCCTTTATCTTTGTCTCATTAGTCTTGTCTTCTACATTTACTCTTATTAGCTTGGTATGTTTCATATTTAACTTGGGTATCTAAATCAAGTTCTGCTCAGCATACCTTTTTAGCATACTTGTATATTCATACAGAAAAAATATTTTTGATGTTATTTTCACTTATTAAATATCTTCAGCTAATGTGATAACTTTAAATATTTTTTTCAGAAAATATTTCAAATGAAAACATGATAATATCTGCATCAATCAAGGAATAAAGGAAAAATGTTATAACAGAGAAAAACACTCTTTCACAACACAGTTTGGATGGCAGACCATGTACCACAGCAGAAGAAACAACCAGTATGCACTTACCTACTCAGAGACTACAGAGAATAACCCAAATGAACACATTCTTACTGTAGTATGAATATGGAAAAGCAAATGGCAGTGTAAAACCTTGGAAAATAAAATATTTTGAAAGTTCAGTCAATACAAATATGATCTTGCAAATTTAGTGATAAAAAAAAAAAAGTGTCATATTTATAAGGTTCCATCTTCCTTCATTCAGAATTAATAGAAAGGAATTAAGAATATTATTCCACTTATCCATAGCCCTATGAAATCTTTATAGACAAATTTAGCAATTTAGCTGGTAACTGTAGTTGTCAGCACACTCATCTGGAGAAGAATAAACTAAGGAAAATGAATGTTTTATATTCTCTGGCCAGATTTTTCATCAAAAGATTTTGCTCATCAAGGGAAGAAAATATCAAATTCAACATATATTTGAAATATAAGAGATGACCATTAACCAGTGTAAACACAGTATCTCTCACAAGATGGTAAACCTGAATTATTTTTTATTTTATTTTATTTTATTTTATTTTATTTTATTTATTTTATTTTATTTTATTTTATTTTATTTTATTTTATTTTATTTTATTTTATTTTATTTTATTTTATTTTATTTTATTTATTTTATTTTATTTTATTTTATTTTGTTTTATTTTGTTTTATTTTGTTTTATTTTGTTTTATTTTGTTTTATTTTTTATTGTAACAGTAACTTGGAGGATTTCATCACATTCAGTTGCTTTCATCACATTTAATTCACTAACGGGTGAAAAACATATGGTAAACTGACACAAAACACAAACACAATACAGTCTTCTATCACTACTAGGTTAATGTCTCTTATCTTGCTTTATGTCAGATTATGACTGAAAGTATTTTAGTAAAGGTGCCACACATAGTGACATAAAGAATAAATAAACAAATAAATAAAAATAAATGAAACCTAATAATAATAATAATAATAATAATAATAATAATAATAAAGCCAATACTCCTGCTGGTTGAAGTTAGAAATATATGTTAAAGAAAAGCCACTTTCACAATTATTCTTAATTGTCATCCTTGTTAGTAGTGTAGAAGTGAAACAGAGTCCTGGTAGGACACAGAGACTGAGTCTCTGTTCTCATAGTCCCAAAAAAGTCTTGACATCTTTGGATGCTGGCTGGTACACATTGGTAAGGGAGGGACAGAGATTAATCCATCAAATGGTCAACATAGTAGCTAGTGCAAAGCACTGATGCTCTTTTAACAAAGGGAAGAAGGGAAAAGATCACTAATTAACAAACATACTTTCAGGTGTATATTTTTCACTCACTTAATTGAGCTATAGTGACTCATAGAATCATTTAAGTTGGGAAAGACCTCTAAGATCTTAAGTCTATCCTTCAACCTGGATTACCAAATTCCATCACTAACCCATGTCCATATGACCACAGCACCTGGAGACAGATTATAGAAAATTTTAGCACTTTTTATAATAGAATCCATCAATAAACAAGTGCACTTGTACACACAGAGGCATGTATGCATAATTCCATGTATGCCAGATGCTGAGTTTCTGGAAACAGTTATTAGACATACACTAACATTTAAGATGCAGAAGAAACTTTGCTTCTTGTTCCTGATGACAGAAACCAAAAATATGTCTGTAACTTTCAATAGCAACAGCATTTAGTAAAGTCTCAGGATAGCTTTAAGAGTAGCACTGTAACATCTGTTCAAGATACTGACAGTGCCTATGCCTGGGTCTTCTGCCTCAGGAAACAATTCTGATTTAGAATTACTGTTCCATGCCAACAAGACCTTCAGGATGGATGTGATGGCTGTAGCCTTCTTGATAACACAGTCAATGGCATCATTAAATATTGTCTTTCTTTGGTGTTTTCATACTCTAGATTCGCAAAAATGATTTCCTCCAAAATTCTGCAAAGCAATATTGCCTGAAGTATCAAAACCTGTATGACCTTTCATAAATTTTGTCTTATCATTGTGTCAACTCAAGTCAGCAAACCCCTGAATTTCATACACTGAGTAGATTTGAACTATGTTAGAACTTCAAATATGAAGCTTCCAGCAAAATGTCTAAGAGCATTGCCATTGACATTCCACTGAGTCAGAAGTGAACTGATGTTTTACAGGGCATTGTGGTAGCAAAGAGGCTGTCTTGTGGAACAACATATAAAACTGACTTTTTGCTTATCCATGAATAAGCAAAAATAAGCTTGGATAAGCATGGATAAGCACAAGGAAAAATTCCTTGGTGCTCTTCACCAAAAAGATGACATCAATCATATTTTCTTAACCAAATAAAAAATGGAAATTCCCCCCCCCCTTTTTTTTTTTTTTTTTTTTTGTAATGAATAGCATTATTTTGTTAGACACAATTAAAAAGTTGCTGTTTCATACAGTATCTTACAATCAGTTCACACTTTGGTAGATAATTAAAAATAAGCAATGGTCTGTATTAGTCTTTCTTTGTAATAAATTAATAAAAAAATCATCAGTTTTATAGTAGATGTTAGGTATTTATAAAAGTTGCACTTCCGTGAAACAAATTCTATTAACTGGGATATAATGCAACTGAAATCTTCTCACTTGATGAATTTGACAATCATTCAAGGACAGCTTTTTATTTTATTTTATTTTATTTTATTTTATTTTATTTTATTTTATTTTATTTTATTTTATTTTATTTTATTTTATTTTATTTTATTTTATATTTTATTTTATTTATTTATTTTTCAGCAGGAACAGAATTGAGAAGCAAGTCAATGATAGGAGAAACATAATTAATAACAGTGTGATACACATTTTTAGCATACACAGGTTGCTTGATGTCAATCCATTAATCAGAAATTTCATTCAATTTTTGCAGTTATAGCACAAATCACAAGACTTCATCTTATGTCTAAAGTATTTTATAATTTGCTTTACAAAGTAAACTCATTTCTAAAGGAAAGATCAGATCTTGAACCAGATGCCTCTCTAATTTTTACCTTTACTTCAGGGAGAAAATGAAGCTAGTGATGTTTTACATTTTATACATGTCAAGCATTTTAAGATTCATCCAACTCACTGAAGACTTTTCAAATCCATTTCCTTCTGTTGCGTTTTCTCCATTAAGTGATTCACTTAGCAATACAGTCTGGTTTTCTAGGGAAAAAGAAATGCAGCACAATTTTACACAAGGCATAAAATCATTCAGTTTCCCTATTTATCAAATACACATGGAAAACCAAACAGTATTCACATCGGTGAATAACATTTTTTGATATATAAACATGAACACAAATATGTGGTAAGATCAAAATGAATAATTTTATGTCTCATTTTGAAAATTGGGCTGATAGGTGGTAGGTGATTCTTTATATCACGTCAAACTATAAACCAGCAGTTAGTACGTGTTTGTTTTAAGGTTCTCTTTTTAACGCTGCATAGTGAACTAAAAAAAAATTAAAAAAAAATTCAATACATTCAGGCATATGCATATCCTATGCAGATATGGTTATTGCTATTTTTCCCCCCATTTGTATGTTGTATTTATTTATTTATTTATTTTTGAAATCATCATTCATATAATTTCTATTTTAGTACAAATGATTAGTCAACAGAATCCTCTTACAAGATCCATATTTACATTAATATCCATGTAACAAACTTAATTGAGCAACAGAAGAGCTGTTATTCTGTTATTGATGTCTTTGCTGCATCATGAAGGCAGCAATTTAGCACTAAGCTGTAAATAGAAAAATGCAGTGGATGGAACTGTCTGGTCTCATGTTTTTAATATTCCCTTCAGGATAAAGCATGACATAACCTAATTACAGTGGCAGAGATTTCATTGCAGGGAAAACTGTTACTCCATTTGACAATCAAGTAATTATGTTTTCTACTGGATGTTTTACTGTGTGTTACTTATTAATCCACACACTAGAAATTATTTACAATTTAGCAAACAGTGCTAGAGTTATAAAAATAAAATTTTAACGTCAAAAATTTTTACAAAATTATTTTGGGGCAGTCTTTTAAGAGGTAACTGTCAGAGTGCTTACTCAAGCAGAAAGGAGGTGTTCTTTCTGGTTACATCCTTGCTGGACTCAATCTGCATCCCCTTCACTCTTCTCAGGGCCGTGGGGCTTCTGCTGAGTGCTGACAGCAAGCTCCTTTAAACAGTAACTAACAAAAGTTACTGAGCTGTGTAAATAGCAGGTTAGTGGAGAGATAACTGGATCCAAAATTTCATGTAGTTGCAGAGATGTTTCATGAAAGATATTCCCCTCCCTATATACATGTATCTCCTTATGTGAAATCTTCTTCATGAAGTGCAGAATTCCAGTTCATGTTAAGTTAAATATTAATAATGAAAGGATTTGTTCTTTATTTTCTTCTGCAAGTAGCCATAAAATTGACTGGTACAAAACAAGAAAGAATTTAAAAAATAAAAATAAAAAAAAAATCAGCTGCATCTTAGCAAAAATTCTGTTTATATTTGAATTTACTTTAACAACAACAACAACAAAAAATCATAATCCTGTTGTTCCTCAATAATTTATTTTTAAATTACATTCACTGTAATCATATTGGTGGAATTATAAATAATCAAACTTAATTGCATAAATTTAAGTGAAAAAGAAAAATGAAGGGATAAGAGGGAGATATTTAATTGTAATATTTGAAAAACATTCTCACTGAAACAATTCAGAAATTACTGTCTTAGAGTCATAAACCTAAAGAATGGAAACAGAATTCACTAAAAGTAAAAGCTAGAAAAAATTCTTTGCATAACATGTCCTCAGAAGTTATACATTATTTCTGAACTGTACTTGCTGCATATACACAACATATAAATGCATTTTGTTGTGCTAATATAAAAACTTTAGGGTGAATAAAAAAATTGGAAGCACATGTTCACAGTTCAAGCATTTTTGTCATTGTAGCAAAATCTACATTATAGCATGTAGTCCAGAGTCAGGTGTATTTAAATGTGTGGGTAGTTGTTATTTCTGTTTTTATCACTACTCTTCCTGTTTAAATGTAGTCAACACAAATTGTGCTTGAGTTAACAGTGTGACCAGCAGGGCTAGGGAGGTGATCGTCCCCCTGTACTCGGATCTGGTGAGGCTGCACCTCGAGTACTGTGTTCAGTTTTGGGCCCCTTGCTACAAGAAGGACATCGAGGTGCTTGAGTGGGTCCAAAGAAGGGCGACGAAGCTGGTGAGGGGCCTGGAGAACAAGTCCTACGAGGAGCGGCTGAAGGAGCTGGGCTTGTTCAGCCTGGAGAAGAGGAGGCTCAGGGGCGACCTTATTGCTCTCTACAGATACCTTAAAGGAGGCTGTAGTGAGGTGGGGGTTGGCCTGTTCTCCCACGTGCCTGGTGACAGGACGAGGGGAATGGGCTAAAGTTGTGCCAGGGGAGTTTTAGGTTAGATGTTAGGAAGAGCTTCTTTACTGAAAGGGTTGTTAGGCACTGGAACAGGCTGCCCAGGGAGGTGGTGGAGTCACCATCCCTAGAAGTCTTTAAAAGACGTTTAGATGTAGAGCTTAGGGATATGGTTTAGTGGGGACTGTTAGTGTTAGGTTAGAGGTTGGACTTGATGATCTTGAGGTCTCTTCCAACCTAGAAATTCTGTGATTCTGTGATTCTGTGAATTTTCAGTAGTTGGAACACTTGATTGTACAACTACTTTGATAGGCAGATTAAGTTTGTCTTGCTTCTTCAGAATAAATGCAATTTGAGGGTCTTGTAGTTTGTTCCTGGTAAGTATGTGACTTGAAGATGAAAATATGCCATGACAGCTTGTTGGTTCTACTTGAAAAAGACATAAAACTACCACTGCTGAGAAAGAATAAAATAGTTCATCATCCCCATAAACTCAAAGGTTTAGGAGATTAGCTGTATTTACATAGTTTCAGACACTCTTTTGTTCAGTAACTATGTACAACTCTAAAGCAAAGATAATAATGAGTGCTATTAAAAAAAAGGAATAAACTCTAAAGCAATGATGATAATGAGTGCTATTTAAAAAAGGAATAAAATAACATTGGAGAATCGTATTAAAACACAGATTTATTTTTTTTTCAAACTTTTTTTAATCTTAAATTAATAGGAAAATGTTAAATATACAACCTGTAAAAAGGGTGGTAAAAATAAACATATTATGATACATTTTTTCATCCCACAAGCAAATAGTTTTACCTTTCTCAACATTTTATTTATTTATTTATTTATTTATTTATTATATCTATGTACTTTGTACATAGGACAGAAACGAGTAAGGTACTAGAAAGAAAGCATTCAGTCAAAGGCCCACCATATTAAACCTGAGATACTTGTGTCAGACCTCTATTGCTGCTACTGAGTCTGTAGCTATTTAATTTATTTTTGTCTTGTATGTGTTATGTTCTTTCATTAAAATAATTTAAGCTAAGCAAAAACCTCTGTGTTCATCTGTGCTTTATAGCCTAATTCATTAATGAAGGGAAATTTCAGAGCAACTTCCATTAGTACCTTTTTTAGAACTGCCTTATTTCTATTCAGAACCATAAACATGGTTGTATATGGAGTAGTTTAGTAACTAGTTGAATCTCATTATTCTCCCACTAACATGTTTGTGGATATAAAAACAACAACAATTAGCTTTAATAGTAGGCTGGAATACAAATCTTGCAATAGAGACCTTGTAGAGGGAACACTCATTATACAAGTTTACACCAAGCTATATGGTATGGTTGACATGCTGGAGGGAAGGGATGCCATTCAGAAGAACCTAGACAGGCTTGAGAAGTGGGCCCATGCAAACCTTATGAAGTTCAACAAAGCCAAGTGCAAGGTTCTGCATCTGGGCTGGGGTAATCCCAAACACAGATTGGGAGCTGGATGAGGAATGGTTTAAGAACATCTCTGAGGAGGAGGAGTTAGGGGGTTTAATTGATGAGGAGCTCAACGTGAGATGGCAATGTGAGCTTTCAGCCCAGAAAGCCAATCATATCCTAGGATGCATCAAAAGAAGCATGGCCAGCAGGTTGAGGGAGGTTATTCTCCTAATCTACTCTGCTCTTGTGAGACCCCACCAGGAGTACTGTGTTCAGCTCTAGGACCCCAAATATAAGTACATGGACCTATTAGAGCAAGTCTAGAGAATGATCAGAGGGCTGGAGTACCTCTCCTATGAAGAGATGCTTAGGGAGTTGGGGTTGTTCAGCATGGAGAGGAAATTCTTTGGGGAAGACCTTATTGCAGCCTTCCAGAACCTAAAGGAGGCCTACACTAAAACTGGAGAGGGACATTTTATAAGGGCTTGTTGTGACAGGACAACGGGTAATGTCTTTAAACTGAAAGAGGATAGATTTAGGTTAGGTATAAAAAAGAAATTTTTCACAACAGTGATGGAGAGACATTGGACCAGGTTGCCCAGAGCAGTTTTGGATGTCCTATCTCTGAAAATGTTTAAGGCCAAGCTGGATGAGACTCTGAGAGACCTGGTATATTGCAATGTGTCTCTTCCCATGGCAGAAGGGCAGGAACTAGATGATCTTAAGGTCCATCTGTATTAGGTTTACATGGCAAAATTTTCATAGTGGGGTCTGCAGTGGCTGCCTCTGTGAGAAGAGTCCAGAAGCTACCCCATGTTAGACAAGTGCCAATTCCAGCCTTCTCCAAAAAGGACTTGTTACTGGACAAAGTGGAGCCAATGAGCAACACCGGTTGCACCTCAGAGCAGATTTAAGAAAAACTGCTGTGGAACAGCACCTAGGAGAGAAGAGTGAGAAAAAAGTAGGAAGAAACAACTCTGAAGACACAAGAAAGAGGTGCTCCAGGACTGGACCAGATGCTTCACTGTAGACTTTGGGGAGGACCATGGTGGAGCATGATGTCCCTCTGAAACCCACGGTATACCACAGAAGACAAGATCTCCATGCTTCAGCCTTTGGAGGAGCCCATAGTGGAGCAGGTAAATGTGGCTTGAAGAGAGCTGCAGCCCATGGAGAGCTCCAACCAAAGCAGACTCCAGGACAGACCTGCAGCCCATGGAAAGGAGCCCATGGTGGAGCAGATGATCTGGTGGTGGTTGCCACCCATGGGGGACCCGTGCTGGAACAGCCCACTCCTGAAGGATGGACCCCATGATACAGACCCATGTTGGATCTGTTCCTGAAGAACTTCAGCCTATGTGAAATACACATAGGATCAGTTCAAGAAGTTTGGCATCATATGGGAGGGACCACGCACTGGAACACAGAAAGAGTGAGAATGAAAGCTCAATAGATGAGAAAGTGTTATGGACTGACTGTAACTCCCATTTCTGTTCTTCTGTATCCCTTGAGGGAAAGAGGTAAGACAGGAAGAATGAGGATGCATGAGGAAGAATGAGAAAGAATGAATGCTTTAGTTTGCTTTAATTTCTGATTTCTGTAATCTGTTAGGCAATAGATTACATTAATTTCCCTACACTGAGTATGTTCTGCCCATGACTGTAACTGGGGAACCTTCTTCTTGTCCTTACTTCACCCCTTGAGCCCTTTTCCATTGTATTTTCTTCCCCTCTTCCTTAGGGAATGGGGAGTGAGAGAGATGTGGTGGAGTTTAGCTGCCCATCAGGGTGAAACCACCACGTCACAGAATCACAGAATAATTTAGGTTACAACAGACCTCCAACGTCACCGAGTCTAACCTCTGACCTAATACTAACAAGTCCTCCACTGAACCATATCACTAAGCTTTACATCTAAACATCTTTTAAAGACCTCCAGGGATGGTGACTCAACCACTTCCCTGGGCAGCCTATTCCAATGCCTAACAACCCTTTCAGTAAAGAAGTTCTTCCTAATATCCAACCTAAACCTCCCCTGGCACAACTTTAGCCCATTCCCCCTTGTCCTGTCACCAGGCATGTGGGAGAACAGACCAACCCCCACCTCACTACAGCCTCCTTTGAGGTATCTGTAGAGAGCAATAAGGTTGCCCCCGAGCCTCCTCTTTTCCAGGCTGAACAAGCCCAGCTCCCTTAACTGTTCCTCGTAAGACTTGTTCTCCAGGCCCCTCACCAGCTTCGTCGCCCTTCTTTGGACCCGCTCAAGCACCTCGATGTCCTTGTAGCGAGGGGCACAAAACTGAACACAGTACTCGAGGTGCGGCCTCACCAGAGCCGAGTAGAGGGGGACGATCACCTCCCTAGCCCTGCTGGCCACACTATTTCTTATGCAAGCCAGGATGCCGTTGGCCTTCTTGGCCACCTGAGCACACTGCTGGCTCATATTCAGCCAATACTCCCACGTCCTTCTCTGCTAGGCAGCTTTCCAGTCACTCATCTCCCAGCCTGCAGCACTGGTTGGGTTGTTGTGCCCCAAGTGCAGAACCTGGTACTTGGCCTTGTTGAACTTCATACAGTTGACCTCAGCCCATTGGTCCAGCCTATGCAGATCCTCCTGCAGAGCCTTCCTACCCTCAAGCAGATCGACACATGCACCTAACTTGGTGTCATGTGCAAACTTACTGAGGGTGCACTTGATCCCCTCATCCAGGTTTCTGATAAATATATTGAAGATAAGTAGCCCTAATACTTAATCATAGAAGGAGACCAGGTTCATCAAGGACCTGCCTTTCATAAACCCATGCTGACTGGGCCTGATCACCTGATTGCCCTGCAGGTGCGTGATGACACTCAAGATAATCTGTTCCATGAATTTTCCTGGCACCGAAGTCAGACTGATGCGATCCAAACCGTTCTATGATTCTATGACTTACTGCAATATTCTTTACAATACGTAATAAAACTATGACTCATAACTAAAGACAATGAATAATACTTAATTAGAAAACCACTAAACTCTCACTCACTTAAAAAAAAAAAAAAAAAAAGAGAGAGAGAGAAAAAAAAAGGAAAAAGATGATGGAATATGATAACTCAAGCATATTAAAAGGAAAAGACTTCTCATGCGAATTGGGAAATTTAAAAGAACTTAGACTATATTTATTAAAAGTTCACATTTTAGGATGCCAGATTTTCTGAACAATACATTTTTAATACAAAATACACACACAAAATAAATATTGAAGTTTTATTGCCATTTTTATGATCTTATGTATCTGGAAAGACCATACATTTTAGGTAAAGATGTGATACAAGCACTGATAAAAAGATTGTAATGAAAAAAACAAAAAGCTTCCCCACCATGCTTTACGTTTCATCTGTACTCTGTGTCCATCTTTACCTGAACTACTGGACATCGCTTCATTATAAATAAATAGATGCACATGTAAAACAATAATATATATATATATTCTTCTTCCTAAGGTAGAATGTTTTTTCCATGAACTTTAATCAGTAGTGTAAATTATCCTTCTAATATGACAGCATAAACCTATGAGATTCCAAGTAAGAGAGTTGTACATCACAACTCAGTGTTCATGAAACTATTATAACAAGCTTTAATGTTGTTTTAAATTCAAAAATTCTAAAGTCTGTTCCCAAATCTGCAGTGAAAGAAATTCCCCTCAATTAATCACTACATCAGCTTTGTCCCCTAATTAAAATATATCAGATCTTATATTTTGGCTGTCCAGTCAAGTTAAAGGGTGAATTTGGATAAGGCAAAAATAATTGAATAATTTTATCATACCATCAATATATCATCCACTTGAAAAACAGAAAAGTACAACCAAAATATCTCCCAAAGAACTTTCACAGAAATATGTCGGAGAAATTTAGGAGAGCTGTCTCTTCCAGGAAAATCTGGTTTCTGAGTGAGGACTTCCAATGCAGGGACAATGTTTATATTGGTTTCAGTTAGGATAGAGTTAATTTTCCTCCTAGTAGTTGGTAGGGTGCTATGTTTTGGATTGGGATGAGAAGAGTGCCGATAACATGCTGATGTTTTAATTGTTGCAGAACAGTGCTTACACTAAGCCAAGGACTTTTCAGCTTCTTGCTCTGTCCTGCCAGCGGGCAGACTAGGGGTGCAGCAGGATCTGGGAGGGAATAGACCAAGGACAGCTGACCCAAACTGGCCAAAGGGGCATTCTGTACCATATGGGGTCATGCTAAACAATATATAGGTGTGGCTAGCCAGGGTGTGGGGGCTGGCTGCTCAGGGATAGACTGGGCATCAGTCAGTGGGTGGTAAGCAATTGCATTGTGCATCACTTGTTCTGTACACATTATATTATTATTATTATTATTATTATTATTATTAGTAGTAGTAGTAGTAGTAGTAGTAGTAGTAGTAGTAGTAGTAGTAGTAGTAGTAGTAGTAGTAGTTTATTATTATTATTATCCTGTCTTAATAAACTCTTTATCTCAACTCACAGGCTTCAGTTTCCCGTTTCTTTCCCCCATCCCACAGAAGGAGCAGGGACGGTGAGTGAATGGCTGTGAGGTGTTTAGCTGCCAAACGGGTTAAACCACAACAATGTTATCCACAGGTTGAACATTTTTCCCCTTTTCCTCCACACCAAAATACATTTGACCTTGTACTAAGTCGCGCCGGACATTGCTTGTAATG
The DNA here is from genome assembly GCF_963932015.1 of Anas acuta. Lineage (NCBI taxonomy): Eukaryota > Metazoa > Chordata > Aves > Anseriformes > Anatidae > Anas > Anas acuta. Next base: position 27,745,570 of record NC_089017.1, read on the forward strand.
GTATTTTAACAGAATGTCATTGTTTGTTCAGTATGTAATACACTGCCAAACACAGTAGAGAGAAAAAGAAAAAATAATAATAATAAAAAAAGTCGTTATAGCTTTCTTGTGATTATGAAGTAAAGTAATCATCTTGGAACTGTAGATCTAACTTCATTGTTGGGTTATGTCCTAAGAGATAGCCAGAATATTTTTGTGTATTGCTTCAATATTAAATATAATTATTACTAACTTGTGCTTCCAGGGATTTTCTAGATTCAAAAGATCAATTCTCAGAGTTAAATCAGATACACAAAATGAGCTTCAGAATAATAATTTGCAAACATGAAACAACAACAAAACAAAACAAAGGTAAGATTCTTGTTGCTCCCTGTCCCAGTTGTTCTGCTCCCCGTTACAGACTTCCAGGTTGAGAGGCTGGGTATTCCGAGGGCAAGTGGTCTGGCTGGTAAAGACAGATGTAAAGAAGGAATTAAGAACCTCAGCCTTTTCCTTAGTCATGTTCCCCACCGCATCAGTAAAGGATGAAGACTCTCCTTGGCCCTCTTACTGTTAATATATTTGGAACAACATTTTTTTTTGTTTTGTTATTCTTTACCATAGTGGCCAGGTTGAGCTCACACTGGGCTTTGGCTTCTGTTATTTTTATTCTGCATGTGTTGCCAACTTCCTTGTACTCTCCTTGACTTGCCCGTCCCTTTTTCTACTGGATATAAACTCAGGTTTTGTCTCAGAGAGCCAGAAAAAGTTCTCTGTTCAGCCATTCTGGTCTTCTTCCGTGCTGGCTCATCTAACAGCACATCTAACAGCCTGCTGCTGCACCTTTAAGACTTCCTTCTTGAGAAGCGTCCTACATGCCCTTCCCCTACTATGTCTGGTTTAAAGTCCAGCCAGCTAGAAGAACACTATTACCCCAACAGGACATGTGTGGCTAATCTGGTGTCAGTATGCCTAGTCTCTCAAAAGTACGTCTCTCAAAATTTTGTTGAACCCAAAACTGTAAGCATGGCAACAGCCACATAGCCAATTGTTCACTTCGTCCATTCATCTCCTTCTTGGGTCTCGGACTTCAATTCAAAGAACACTAGTTGTACTCCTGATCCTTAACATCCTTCTGAGGAACATAAAGTCCCTTTCGATATTTTGGAGTCTCCGAGCTGCAGTCTAGTTTGATCTTATATGAAAAAGTAGGAATTGGCGGTAGTTTTCTGGCCCCAACAGACTTGGTAGCCTTTTCATGGGCCCCAGGCAGGAAGCAAACATCTCTGGAGAGGTTATCTGGATGGTAAATAGGTGCCTCTGTGCCTCTGAGAGAGAAGTCTCCAATTACTAACACCTTTCATGCCTTTTTTTTTTTTTTTTTTTTTTTTTGTCTCTGCTTCTGATGCTCTTTCTGAGCATCTTTCTTTACCATTGCTCACAGAATCTCCTCTCTCCAGCCTAAGAACATTGTATCTGTAGTGCTGGGGCACTTCAGGGGCAAGGCAATGACTCCTCCTCCTGCTCCAAGCTGAGACTAAAATTTAGTCTCCCTTGTGTGTGAGTTTTTTAAGTTTGTTTAGGGCTGGAAGCTTGTTTTCTTTCCCCTTGCCAGGACTTAAGGCAGGGCTATTGATTGTCCCATGTCAGGGCGTAGTACACATATTAATCTCTCTCTCATATTCCTGGATGTTGTGTTGCCTGGTGTGTTCCTCTTCTAACACAGCCACCTATTGGAAAAGTTCATCCTGCTGGGCACACATATCCATGACACCCACCTCTGTCTTCAGGAGCTATGGGGACTTACATATTCTGGAGTTCTCTGGAACTGAGGGCCTGGGCAGCACTTTTGGTCCTTGGGAGGTCTGTTTGGTTGTAAGTGGTTGTGACCCCTCCGTCTGGGTTTCAGCCTCAGACCAGCAGGCTCATTGGTGCTCTGTTGAGGCCACACCTCGAGTGCTGTGGTCAGTTTTGGGACCCTTACTACAAGAAGCACATCGAGGCCCATGAATGTGCCCAGAGAAAGGCTACAAAGCTGGTAAGGGCCTGGAACACAGGTCACATGAGGAGTGGCTGAGGGAACTGTAGTTGTTTACTCTGGAGAAGAGGAGGCTCAGGGGAGACCTTATTGCTCTCTACAACTGCCTGAAAGGAAGTTGTAGGGAGCTGGGGGTTGGCCTCTTCTCACAGATAACTAGGACTAGAGGGAATGGCCTCAGATTGTGCCAGGGGAAGTTTAGGCTGGAAATTAGGGGACATTTACTCTCAGAAAGAGCCTGGGAAGAGGTGGCGTCACCATCTCTGGTGTTGCTTAAGGAAAGGTTAGATGTAGCACTTAGGGACATGGTTTAGTGGGCGATAGTAGTAGTGGGGTGATGGTTGGACCAGATTATCTTGAAGGCTTTTTCCAACCTTAATGATTCTATGATTCTATTACACCAATTCTGTTTCAGTAGAAAGGCTGCTTCGTGTTTCTCCCAGGACAAAAATAGACCCATCTTCCGCCCTTCGTGCATTCCCTCCCATGTGAACCACAGAGCAAACTGCTGCACCGTATTTTGTCTGACACACCATGCCCTGTTTGCCTGGCCTGGTCACTGTGCTCCCGGTCACTATACTCTCTAGGGTCAGCTTTTGTATATGAACGTGGCTGCCATGGCTGCTTGCCCTGCCCAAGCCTTGTCAACCACTCTCACAGGGGCTGCCAGGTGCAGGCATCTGCCTCCGCTGGCTGGGGTTGCCTCGATGCAGGAACCCCTCTGCATTCCACAGTCCCCATCTCCACTGCAGAGCACATCTGTCTCAGAGCTGATTGCCTTGGTGAGTGTCCTTCCTAAAGAGCCTGCATCCTTCTGGATGAGGAAGAGCCTGCATCCTTCTGGATGAGGTTCTGGAGAACAAGTCCTACGAGGAGCGGCTGAGGGAGCTGGGCTTGTTCAGCCTGGAGAAGAGGAGGCTCAGGGGTGACCTTATCGCTCTCTACAGATACCTTAAAGGAGGCTGTAGAGAGGTGGGGGTTGGCCTGTTCTCCCACGTGACTGGTGACAGGACGAGGGGGAACGGGCTAAAGATGCGCCAGGGGAGTTTTAGGTTAGATGTTAGGAAGAGCTTCTTTACTGAAAGGGTTGTGAGGCATTGGAACAGGCTGCCCAGGGAGGTGGTGGAGTCACCATCCCTGGAAGTCTTCAAAAGACGTTTAGATGTAGTGCTTAGGGATATGGTTTAGTGGGGACTGTTCGTGTTAGGTTAGAGGTTGGACTCGGTGATCTTGAGGTCTCTCTTCCAACCTAGAAATTCTGTGATTCTGTGATTCCATTCCAACACTCCAGTCATGGGAGCTTGCCCACCACATCTCTGTAATGCCGATGAGATAATAGCCCTGCAGGCATACATACATCTCTGACTCTTCTTGATTATTATTTTTGCTTATTTTTATACATTTTCACCTGACAAAACATATAAAAATAATCTAAATATTCCCTTCAGAAGCACTGTTTCTTACTCCATGTCCAGACAAGGAGGAAGATAATAAAAACCGCTGTTAACAGAGCACATCAGTGGATTTTTTTCTTCACTCAAATTCTATATCTTCAAAGGAAATTTAATATCCAGATTTCCAGAAAAAAATAATACATCACTTTATTTTTCTGTGGTTTGCTCTCACCGTTTCTTACCTCACCAACTGTCAAGCAATTTGCAATTTGTTCTGTAACAGAAGTCTGTTGCTGGATAGATACTGTTTCTTCATACATTGCTTTTAAAATTTGTGTGCATCTAAGCTGCTTATGGCACTCTCTATAGGTAACTCTCTGTCCTTCCTTCCTTCCTTCCTTCCTTCCTTCCTTCCTTCCTTCCTTCCTTCCTTCCTTCCTTCCTTCCTTCCTTCCTTCCTTCCTTCCTTCCTTCCTTCCTTCCCTCCTTCCTTCCTTCCTTCCCTCCTTCCTTCCTTCCTTCCCTCCTTCCCTCCTTCCTTCCTTCCTTCCCTCCTTCCTTCCTTCCTTCCTTCCTTCCTTCCTTCCTTCCTTCCTTCCTTCCTTCCTTCCTTCCTTCCTTCCTTCCTTCCTTCCTTCCTTCCTTCCTTCCTTCCTTCCTTCCTTCCTTCCTTCCTTCCTTCCTTCCCTCCCTCCCTCCCTCCCTCCCTCCCTCCCTCCCTCCCTCCCTCCCTCCCTCCTTCCTTTTTCTAAAATCTTCCAAGGTCATTCTGGCCTGGAATAGTGTATAAGTGTGGGAGCTAGGGTGTGAATTCTGTGTAGGTGGTTCTGCATTGTCAGGGAGACTGACAAGGGATATGTCACTGGAAAGCAAGAATGAAACGTAAACACAACAAATCCCTAATCCTTGAAGTTATTGAAATGCACCTGGGGGACAATGCAGTCATTGGTCCCAGCCAACATGGGCTCATGAGGGATAGGTCCTGCCTAACAAATTTGATTTGATTGATATGATTTTTATGATATGATTGCACATCTAGTCGATCGAGGGAAAACAGCTGATGTGATCTTTTTGGATTTCAGCAAAGCTTTTGACATGGTTTCCCATAGGATCTTACTGGACAAAATGTCCAGCATACAGCTAAACGATATCATAATATGATGGGTGAGCAATTGGCTGATGGGGAGGGCTCAAAGGATTGTGGTAAATGGGATTGCATCTGGCTGCTGGATGGGCACTAGTGGGGCCCCTCAAGGCTCCATTTTAGGGCCAGTCCTCTTCAATGTTTTTGTAAATGATTTGGATGTAGGACTTGAAGGTGTTTTGAGCAAATTTGCCGATGACACCAAACTTCGAGGAGTTGTAGACTCAGATGAGGTTGGAAAGGCCTTGCAGAGAGATCTGGACAGATTGGAGAGCTGGGCGGTCACAAACCACATGAAGCTTAACAAATGCAAGTGCTGGGTCTGGAACCTGGGATGGGGCAACCCTGGCTATACATACAGGCTGTGCAATGAGACGCTGGAGAGCAGCCCCGCAGAGAGGAATCTGGGGGTTTTGGTTTACAGCAAGTTGAATATGAGCCAGCAGTGTGCCCTGGAAACCAGGATGGCCAACCGTATCCTGGAATGCATCAAGCACAGTATCGCTAGTCGGTCAAGGGAAGTGATTGTCCCACTCTTCTCTGCGCTGGTGTGGCCTCACCTCGAGTACTGTGTGCAGTTCTGGATACCACAGTACAAAAAGGACATTAAACTGTTGGAGAGTGTCCAGAGGAGGACAACAAAGATGATGAAGAGCCTAGAGGGGAAGACATATGAGGAGTGGCTGAGGTCACTGGGCCTGTTCAGTCTGGAAAAGAGGAAGCTGAGGGGGGACCTCATCACAGTCTACAACTTCCTCACGAGGGGGAGTGGAGAGGCAGGTGACCGTAATCACCAGTGATAGGACCCACAGGAATGGTGTTAAGCTGAGGCAGGGGAATTTTAGGCTGGACATCAGGAAAAGGTTCTTCACCGAGAAGGTGGTTCCACACTGGAACAGGCTCCCCAGTGAAGTAGTCACTGCACCAAGCCTGTCTGAATTTAAGAAGAGATTGGACTGTGCACTTAGTCACATGGTCTAAACTTTTGGGTCAACCTGTGTGGTGCCAGGAGTTGGACTTGATGATCCTTATGGGTCCCTTCCAACTCGGGATATTCTATGATTCTGTTTTATTATAAATAAAGTTAACTATTGTGCCTTAAGATTGGGTTAGTGATAACTGCCTTCCTTGATGTTCTGTTAATGGTGTGTGACCAAACTCTTTATACCAAAATACTTTGTACCATTATCTATGGCTTCTGGAAAAAACTAGAAGGTAAAACTTTTATTTATTTATTTATTTATTTATTTATTTATTTATTTATTGATGCATAAACATTTGATGTATAAACATTAGGGATAAACATAAGGCATAAACATGCCTTTCTTCAGGGCTGCTCTTTACCTACTCATCTGCTAGTCTGAGCCTGTTTCTGCCATCCCATGTGCAGAACCTGACTTTTACTTTTGAGGAATTTCATGCCATCACTGATTACCCAATGCTCTAGTTCATCTAGATACCTCTGTGAGTCCTCATGTCCTACCAGGGAGTAAACAGAAGCTCTGAGTTTAGTATCATCACCAAAATTGCAGTGCATGAACTCCAATTCTATATCCAGATAACTGATAAAAATGTGAAACATGACTGAGCTTAGAACTGAACCCTGGGGAACACCACTGATGACCAGCTACCAGACAGCTGTAATCACGTCACTTTCATTTACCTTTTTTACTTGTAGCCTATATTTATTTTTGAAGATACTGCTATAAAATGCTAAAAAAATTGTGAAAAACATGAAGGGATGAAATATTTTTGACTGGTATTGAGTAATATTCTAATACTTCAAAGTCAGATATGACAAATGTCAGTGGCACTGAATGATTGTCTTTATTATTGATCTGCTAATACAAAATCAACCCTGACCTCAGATTTCTTTCTGAAAACTGAGACACTTTTTTTTTTTTTCAAAAAACAATTGAAGTTTAGACATTTCACTCTGATGTGTTATTAAAGATACCTAGATACCTGATGTTTTTGTTTGGTAGTGAAAAACGACCTGTGATGAAAGTAGGAAATAGTTACTCCTTTTTAAAAGCTATTGAGGGTGTAATTTTGATAATGATTCCTAGACTTCCTACCATATACTTGCCCCAAGTCTATTACCACAGATGACAGGTTACTAAGTTTTTTCACAAATTACTAAGTTTTCACTCCATTTCATTGTGTAAAAAATTTAATTTCTATTCCTCCCTGTTGAGCCTATAAGATTTTTAAGTAGTGCTAAAGAAACAAATGTTGAAATGGCTAATATTTGAATACAGGTAAAAAGCCTAGGAGAAAAAAAAAAAAAGTCTCTTTTTCAGTCAAAAATATTTTCCTATTAGAAAGTCACTTTCCTTCTCTGAAGATCCCTCAAAAAAACATGGGACATTCTTATTTTTCAAAGGTAGATGTTACCTTCCGCCTTGTGAGTAGTGCTACTGGGTTCAGGGTGGCTCTATCACTGGTATGTTTAGTGTCATTTGGAGGCAGCCTGGATTCAGGTTGGCCTCCTCTGCTGCAAATACCATGCTATCTTATGAAAACAAATAAGGAAAAATCTATCTGCTGATGTCCAGGACTGCCAAACTGCTGATCCCAAGTGGAGCCTGGGTAACTGTTTACACATTATAAGGGCTGTACTCCAGCAGCCTCAGTTCCACTGATTCCTAGAAGTTAAAGACTAGCAGTAATAATGAGTTCCAGCCTTCTTTACATGATGCCCTTAATTTCTCTCAGTTTTGTACATTTAAAATGTGTGTATTTTTAAACAGAACACTAGTACTTTTTCACTTTATCTGACATGTCTACTTATCCCTGTGTATTTTGACATGGTTGTATAGTGCTTCACACAACAGGATTCCTAATTGGTTTCAGTGGGGATACAGAGACATTGTGCAGTGGAATAGCACATGAATACAGAAGCTATCAAGAACAATTTTCCTCCTCATAACCAGAGTCCTGGTCTTGAATACAGGAGAAAGTCAGAACACTGCTTTAACTGTCAGAACACTGCATTAACAAGATCTAACCAAAGGCAGATCATATTAACATGGGCTGGGAGCTACATCAACATATCCATATTTCCTGTTTGAGTCATGGTCAGAAATTAACTACTTCAGAAACTTCAGTAAACTGTACTACATGAAACAGACTTGTCCTGAACATTGATCTTATAGAAGAGCTAAAAGAAGTATTTAATTATATTAGATCACTTTTCATTGCTTTGATATCTTTATGGGAATAAAATCAGTTATTTTTACAAAATTTTTCTTTTTGGAATGTTCAGCCTGAGAGGTGTCATGTTTCCAGCATGACTTGGAGAAAGGTAGGTGTTATATGAAATCCCATATCAACATTATTATAGTATTTTTCAATGTGCATTTTTTTCCACCTGCATTTTCTAGTGAGACAAAATTCTGCTTAGAAGTTATAGTCACTTTTCACTTTTAAATTAATATTTATTTAAGTGTTATTCAATCATTATGTGATCTTATATTACAAGATTTACATCTGGTATGCAAGAATTCATGGAAGCCTTTTTTATACTGTCTAAACCCTTTGACCTTTTTTTTTCTTTTTTTTTTTTTGACAATGAACTTACTCCCTTTAAGCCTCAAATAACTTTGCATATTATTTGGCTCTTTCTCCTACCACCATGTAAAGAACATGTAATGACCTAATTTTATTGCTCAGTTTCAAAATAGGTAATGAAACAATCTGTTATGTTTAAGACTTAAAAAAACCCTATTAGAATAACTACTGGATTTAATACTTCCCTTCCCTTCCCTTCCCTTCCCTTCCCTTCCCTTCCCTTCCCTTCCCTTCCCTTCCCTTCCCTTCCCTTCCCTTCCCTTCCCTTCCCTTCCCTTCCCTTCCCTTCCCTTCCCTTCCCTTCCCTTCCCTTCCCTTCCCTTCCCTTCCCTTCCCTTCCCTTCCCTTCCCTTCCCTTCCCTTCCCTTCCCTTCCCTTCCCTTCCCTTCCCTTCCCTTCCCTTCCCTTCCCTTCCCTTCCCTTCCCTTCCCTTCCCTTCCCTTCCCTTCCCTTCCCTTCCCTTCCCTTCCCTTCCCTTCCCTTCCCTTCCCTATTTTTTTTTTTTATTTTTTTTTTCTTACGTATGTAGGACCTCTCTACCTTACATGTGTTTTTCCTATGACAAACAGGGGAGTTGTTACAAAGGCTACAAGAAATAGAATAGTAGACTTTCACAGGCTTAAGATGAAGCTTGTTTTCATTCTAGAATAGAATTAAAGTAGAGTAGAGTAGAGTAGAGTAGAGTAGAGTAGAGTAGAGTAGAGTAGAGTAGAGTAGAGTAGAGTAGAGTAGAGTAGAGTAGAGTAGAGTAGAGTAGAACAGAACAGAACAGAACAGAACAGAACAGAACAGAACAGAACAGAATCATTAAGGTTGGAAAAAAACTTCAAGATCATTTGGTCCAATTACCCACATACCACCAATATCACCCACTAAACCATGTTTCTAAGCATCATGTCCAGCCTCTACTTAAACACCCCTGCAGACAGTGATTACACCACCTCCCTGGACTTGCTGGTCTCAAATAGACTTGGGCAAGTCTATTACTTGAGACAGTGACTCCACCACCTCCCTGGACCTCCAAGCTTGCTGGTGAAATCTGATTAGGCACTCTTACAATGCCTAATTTCTTTATGAGAAGAAATTTCTCCTAATTTCTAACTTGAACCTCCTCTGGTGCAACTTGAGGTCATTGTCACTAGTTCTATCTCTAGTTATCTACTTGTAACTACTTATTCTACTTTCTGTGAATACATGTAAGACTTTGGGGAAATATACAGAATCATAGAATCATAAAATCATAGAATGGATCGGGTTGGAAATGACCTTAAAGATCATCTAACTCCAATACCCTTGCCATCCTCAGAGATGCCACCCAATAGATCATATTGGCCAAGGCCCCATGCAGCCTGGTCAAGAACACCTCCAAGGTTGGGGCATCCACAACTTCTCTAGGCAACCTGTTCCAGTGCCTCACTACTTTCTTTTACAGTAAAGAATTTCCTCTTAATGTCTAGTTTAAATCTATCTTTTTTATTATTATTTTATTTTATTTTATTTTATTTTATTTTATTTTATTTTATTTTATTTTATTTTATTTTATTTTATTTTATTTTATTTTATTTTATTTTATTTTATTTTATTTTATTTTATTTTATTTTATTTATTTTTAGTTTAAGACCATTCCCTCTTGTTCTATAATTATCTAGCCAAGTAAAGGGTCCTTCTCCATCTTTTTTATAAGACCCCTTTAAGTACTGAAAGGTCACAATGAGGTCTCCCCAGAGCCTTCTCTTCTCTATGCTGAACATAGCCAGCTCTCTCAGCTTTTCTTCATAGGAGAGGTGCTCCAGCCCTCTGATAAACTTTGTAGCCCTCCTTTGGATTCACCGTAACAGGTTCACATCTTTCTTGTGCTGGGATCCCCAAACCTCCAGGTTTTTCAAATTGTTCTTCCATGAAGATTAAATCAGTCAAACAAATGAACAAAAACTCCAGAAAACGTATGCTAGTGACAATACATAAACTTTCTCATACTCTCGACAACTAAATATTTTCAAAAGCTGTCTCAAAGTTAATTCCTCTGGACATATGTAAGCACACTAAAACACAGGAATGGACCAATGGACCGCTTATTTGCTGATAGGTTGGATTTATCTGCAACTCCTCCTCCCTCTCCCCCCATTTATTGATCTAAAGGTAGAGTACTGATAGATTAAAAGTATGGGACACAACGCACAGTAAACAACAACAAATAATGTAGAATTTCATGTTCTAAGTCTTGATGTATGATTACTGAAAGTTATGGTCATTCATGATTATTGCCTCTGCTGAACCAGCTGACAAGTGTAACACTTTACAAAGGTGTTACTTAGCTAGTTCTGTGAAGATGAGGACAGCAAATCACTCATGAATGCTTTACTTGAAGAAAGAAGAAACAGAAACACACAAAACCTACCACAAAAAAACAGCCATGACAAAACAGAGAAACTGTGTTGCCCATAAATAGATTGACAGCACTCTATTTAACTCCCCTTAAGTCCCTCTTCTGTTTCCATCTCATTTATCAGTTCTAAATATCTAGCCCTTTTTTACAGATTTTTAGAGCTCTCTGCTAAGCTGTCATACACCCTTTTCTTAAGCAAATCTAAAGAGCTCATACAACAAACATCTTAGTCCTTTAAGCAGACTACAGGTTATTCTTTGACTCTGCCTCCTGCTTAAATAGTTCTAAAATTTGTCATCAGATTAGAGTGCTGGGGGAACAAGATGAAGGGTAGGTACATCTATATGAAGGTTGAAGTACTCTAAACTAAGACATATGAGTATCTTCCAAACTTGCTGGTGAAATCTGAACTTTGAAAAATGAGTGTAGAAATCCATGGAATCCCATGGTAACATTGTTTTATTTACTTTTTATGTATTTTAATTAAGATGTGAAAATCTAGAGATCTGTTATTCTAAAAAATGAGAATGATGTACTAAAAAATAAACCCACTAGTAATCCTAGCTGTTGTGCAATTCATGTCCATGTCTGTAAATAAAAGCTGCAATCTCCATTCAATCCATTTACCATTTACCATTTACCATATTGCTGCCATCATTTCACCAGAATCAATATGATAGTTTTTCTGCCCACAACAGTTGGAACTGTTCAAATCAGATTGTCTGTGACAATGCACGAAACAGCAAAACTGAAAGAAGGCCATGAACTGACATAGTTTCACTGAATCATGCTGAGCTATACTAGTCATGGTTCTTTTTTACATTTTGATTTTTAAAAGGAAAAAAAATACAAGTGTGATAATTTGTGACAAGAACAAGAGGACAGAATGGAAAGAATGCTGGTTGCAACAAAAATATATAACTAGCTATGCAAGTTTTCTGAAATATGTCTCTGGAAAAGATTTTGTAGGAGATGTGAGCAGAATCAAGAAAGCTTTGTGTACAGGCAGAATGGAAAAGAAGACGGTCATTTAATAAACCAAGTTATCTTAAAATCATATTTTCTCTAACTCCATCTTTCAGTGCACATGGTAAACAGAAGGGCTGCACCCTAACTTCTATACACAGAGTTATATGAAAAGTAAGTTAATCTTACTAAGCATAATGATTTTATGAAACTTTAAATATGTTCATAAAGTTCTCCACAGCTTCTGAAGCTCCGTGGATATAGGTATATAGGAAGAATGATCAGGTTAATTTACAATTTGTGGGAGTCATAATTCATGTGAGATGATTCAGAAGATAAGTAGGAGAGTTATTATGACAGCTATCTTTTCCTAATCTTTGTATCAAAAGCATAGCAATTGGTTGATATCCCCAAAGTCCACTAAGCCAAACTTGTTATTGGTCTATAAAATTAAAAATCACAGAAAGCTGGCCAGGCAATATGTCTTTCCTGAAGAGGCATCCTTTAAGAAGATTCAGGAAACTAATTTTCTTTTTCTAATTAGAATGTACCATCTTTCCAGATTTGTATGTTTGTATGTACTTAACACAGTTTATTTTGTGGCTTGAAAATAATCTTAAATAGAAAAAAACTGAAAAGGTTTTCAGAAGCTTACACCTTTTAGAACTTTCTTTTTATCTGTGATTTCATCTGTGTAATACTTGGATTTAAATATGAGTATTTGCTAGCATATACATTCAGAGCACTGATATAAACAAATACAAGAACATGCAAGAACATACTAAGCTTCTGAAGGTTGTCATTTATAACAAAAATACAAAAACATGGACTTTAAAAAACACAACTGTGTCTGAAAATAGGTCTTTTCAGTGGACCTGAAAGGTCCACTAACACATCTGTAGAGACATCCTAGGAAAAAAATTGAAGTTGTCATTGCTACTCTGTAGTTTTTGGCCTAGGACACATATTCAGGAGATCTTCCAGGTAACAGTACCAAGCAACACTAGCCAAAATTGAAATTTCTGCTCATAAACACAGTAATACCTACGTAAGTCATAAGATCTTAATGAATGTAACTTAAACATCTAGAATAACAGTCCAGATTGATAAAATATGCTCTACTTATAAATACATATTGTGGGTACTGCTCTCTGTGACACTGTTGATCCCAAAAGGCTTACAGAAGACTCCTCCACAATTATAAGATTTAAAAATAACAATGAAAAAAAAAATAATAAGAAAAAAAAATCATCCTCTTGTACAGTCATTTGCTGTATTTTTATACAAAGTCATCTAAATTCTTCTGCCTCTACTTCTATGCTATTTCATTTGATTTCAGTTATTAAATGGTTTCACTCTTTTATCTCCTTTGTTGTATACCCTCTTCATATATATATAGACAGATATTTCAGTCATATATCTGTCCTCAGTGAAATGCCAATTCATCAGATATCAAGAAGCAGAATGCACTGCCTTTCCAGATCCTCAATGCGTAGTTTCATACATTATTGTCATACAAAATCTTTTTTTTTTTTTTTTTTTTTTTTGGTTCTATGTACTGGGTCTGGCTGGAATGTTAACTTTCCTGGCAGCAGCCCATACAGTGCCGTACTCTGTACTTGTAGCTGGAACAGCAGTGTTATCACACCAGTGTTGTGTCTACTGCTGAGCAGCAGTGGCACAGTATTAGGCCTTTCTCTAACCCTCCTAGGGGGTAGGCAAAAGGTGAGGAGAGAAACATCACTAGGGCAGCTGACCTAAACCAATCAAAGGGATATTCCATACCATGTGATGTCACACTCAGCAATAAAAGGTAGAAACAGGAAGAAGAGGGGAGGGGTGGGCTCTCGTTTGGAAGATGTCAGTCCTCCTCTCGAACACTGGCTGCGTGCGTTGAGGCCTTGCTTCAAGGACGTGGTCAATCATCGCTCATTTGTGGGAAGTAGAGAGTAATTTCTTTCCTCTGCACTTCCATATAGCCTTCATTTATTTTGTTTGTTTGTTTTCCTCCCTTCTTTTTATTTTCCTTTTTTTCCCCTCCCTTTCCCCTTTCCCTTTTTATTTCCCCTTAGTTAAATTGTTTAGTTCATGGTAGTCTTTATTTAATTATTATAATTATTTCCCTTTAATTAAATTATCCTTATCTCAACCCGTGAGTTGTTCTTTGCTTTCCTTCTCCCCCTCCTCATCTAAAGGAGGGGGAGTGAGAGAGCGGTTGTGGGGTTTAGCTGCCCAGCACGGTAAAACCACCACATTCTAATACACCATTTTTTGAGACAAGAAAGATTAGAATGGTACATGATATGAAAAGTATGGAAAAACCATAAAAAAATATGGACAAGAGTATGCACAATGACAAGCTGATAATTTACTCTCTGAATTCAAAATAATATTCCTTAAATTTTTCTGAAGATCATCAGAATGGAGTAATATCTCTACTTTAAGGTATTCAGTTTCAATACATTCAAATAGGAGTATTTTGATGTGTTTTTTGCTGTTATAATAACAAGAAAACATAAAATATAATTTTATTTATTACTGACCTTGTTTCGTACAGTTGCCTGCACAGACAATATGCACTTCTCTTATGCGGACCCACTTCCTTCTATCATTATGACTTCTTTATTCCCTTCTATCATCTCCAAATTTCTATATTAGCCTTAATGTTTTGGCCTTACTGATCATTTCTTCCTCTTTTGCTGGAGCTATATTCCTTTTTGTTCCCTCATTATGCTACATAATGTTTTCCACTATATTTGATTGCATTCTTTATGTTCAAGAGTTAGTTTTTCCTTTCATTGCTTGTCTTTCTCTATTGGTCTGGGTCTTACACTGCTGCTTCACTGTGCACAACAGTTTCCAAACACTTAATTCAATCTTCTACTGGTTCCTATAGACCCTGCATCCAGTTGACTAAATTATGTTCCTTCACTCTTTAAATTTCTGTCCTTAATGTCTCCATCATAACTTAGCAAAAGTACATAATCAAGGCTAGTACTTTGATTACTTCTTCAGTGTTGGGGGGTATTTAATGACCTTTTTCATTTCAGCTTCCTTAAAAATGTTCAGAGGCTTTACTATAACTTTCAAGAAGCACAAAAATCATATGGATGATATTGCACTGAAAGTATCCTTTCTGCTATCCATCATTTATTGTCACCTTGAGACTGGCTGATGGACATTTTGCTCAAATGAGATCTGGCACCAAGCAGAAGGCTTTGTGATAAAGGTGGTTAAAGACAAATGCTCTCCAAAACTTCCTCTTGGTGTTTCTTCATTCTCTGTACATGACATGGTCCACACACAGCTGATTCCTAGCAAGCAAAGAAAAAAAAAATAATAAAAAGTTGTATTTGATCTGTTTCTCCTCAGAGGCAAATCTTGTTTGTGGACATATTTTTTCTTCTCTATGTCTTCTAGGTCCTCTGAAGCATAATTTATCAAGTAACTGAAAAGTTTCGAAATATAAGATCTAATAACTGAAACCTTTCATTTGTTTTCCCCTAATATATTTAAAAAACAACCAACCAACCAGCCAACTAACCATAACAATCAAATAAATAAACACACAAATTTAATTCTGATTAATGTAATTGAAAACTCTCACCATATATACGTATATTCTTCAATATCCAGAAACATGGTCGGCCCCTGAGTAGGCTGTTCTTACTGTGTTAGGACCACATAGCCAAGTTCAGAATCATTAACTACTCTACTGACCTCAGGAGTATGGAAAAAATGTTTATTACAAGGAAAAACTTGGGTAGATAATTATAGGACAAGGGGGAATGGTTTTAAACTAAAAGAGTTCAGATTAGATGTCAAGAGGAAATTATTCACTCAGAGAGTGGTGAGGCACAGGAACAGGCTTCCCTGGAAGGGCTAGAGGCCAGGTTGGATGGGACTTTGAGCAACCTGGTCTAGTCAAAGGTGTCCCTGCTCATGACAGTGGGTTTGGAACTAGATGATGTTGAAGGTCTCCCAAATCCATAATTCTATATAAAAGACATGTTAAGGTATGCATGAGATAAAGTGATTCAAGACAGCCAGCATGGCTTTGCCAAAGGCAGATCTTGCTTAAATCATCTGGTGGCCTTCTATGATGGAGTGACAGCATTGGTGGTTGAAGGAAGGGCGATGGATATCATTTACCTGGACTTGAGCAAAGCCTTTGATATGGTCCCTCACCACATTCTTCTCTCTAAATTGGAAAGGTATGGATTTGAAGGATTGACTGTTAGATGGATAAAGAATTGCTTTGCTGGTCGCAGCCAAAGGATTTTGGTCAAAGGTTCTATGTCTGTGTGGAGGCCGGTCACAAGTGGTGTCTCTCAGTGGTCAGTCTTGGGTCCAGATATACAGTAGTCAATTCAATAGAAGGAAAAGATGCCATCCAGAGGGGCATGGACAGGCTGGAGAAATGGACCCATGAGAACCTAATGAGGTTCAACAAGGCCAAGTACAAGGTGTTGCACTTGGGCTGGGGCAATCCCAGGTATTTATATAGACTGGTAGAAGAAGAACTTGAGAACAGCCCTGTGGAGAAGGACTTGAGGGTCCTGATGGACAAGAAGCTGGACTTGAGCTGGCAGTGTGTAGTTGCAGCCTGAAAGGCCAATTATATTCCACTCTACATTAAAAAAGGGTTGGCCAGCAGGGAGAAGGAGGTGGTTGTCTCCCTCTACTCTGCTCTTGTGAGATCCCACCTGGAATACTGTATATGCAGGCCTGGGGCCCCCAGCGCAAGAAGGACGTGGAGCTCTTGGTTGGAACAGGTCCAGAGGAGGCCCACTAAGATGATCAGAGGGATGGAACACCTCTCCTATGCAGAAAGGTTGAGGGAACTTGGCTGGTTTATCTTGGAGAAGAGAAGGCTCCGGGGAGACCTAATTGCAGCCTTCCAGTACTTGAAGGATGCATAGAGACAGGAAGGGGAGTGCCTGTTTATATATGTTGGTAGTGGTAGGACAAGCGGGAATGGTTTTAAACTAA
Source organism: Anas acuta (assembly GCF_963932015.1). Lineage (NCBI taxonomy): Eukaryota > Metazoa > Chordata > Aves > Anseriformes > Anatidae > Anas > Anas acuta. The sequence continues at coordinate 27,762,042 of NC_089017.1, forward strand.
GACAGGGGCAATTTAGGTTGGAAATTAGGAGAAAGTTTTTCACTCAGAGGGTGGTGAGGCACTGGAACAGGTCGCCCAGGGAGGTTGTGGATGCCCCATCCCTGGAGGCATTCAAGGCCTGGCTTGATATGACTCTGGGCAGCCTGCTCTAGTGGTTGGCAACCCTGCCCAAAGCAGGGGTGTTGAAACTAGATGATTTTTAAGGTCCTTTTTAACTCAGGCCATTCTATGATTCTTTGTATGCCAGTAGAATAATTTCCCTTAAAATTATCTGTTACGTGATTTGGGCTGCTTCTTGTCATTGGTTTAGTAATAGATTTCTGTCTCCCACAAGAGCCAATCGGACTTCAAGGCTTAATATTTCTGCAGGGTAGTTTTGACCAGAGGTTGCTATTTAGTGTTCTCAGAAGCTCATGTACCTGAAGCAGTCACTATTGGATTAGACAGATATGCCCTGAAGGCTTTAGATCCTTTCATATGCCTTTTGGCATAAGCCTGAATCTACATCCTTGTTCTACTGGGTGAAGAGATAATATAGCTCTCATTGGTCCCTCTGATTGTCTTTGTACTTTATTATTATTTATGTTAATACATGAAAATAATTAATTAAAGAGAGAAAGAAAGGAGCATAACGTTTCAGTATTTCAAATGTAAACAACTCCAAGACAATTATATTGGAGAAGTAAACTTTTGAGTGAGCAAAATAAGGTCCACGATAACATCAGTAATAGTAAGAATTTCTGAATGGTGAGGGAAAAGTCAGGTTTAGAGACAAAGACATAAACACTCCATTTGTTTTTAACTGTACAGTAATAATTCATGAATATACTTGTCATTGAGCAACTTCTTCCAAACTGACAATTATTCCTCACTGTTTTTTATAGATCCAAATGTGATCACTCTGAGCTGGATTCATACAGATTATGTTACCACATAGATAATTATAAACTGCCATTTTGATTCACAAAGTTAAATGTCAAGCAGTCAAACTCTCCTTTGTTTTCATTGGTAAATGTAGGTTGCTGCTAATAGAACATGCTGGTGAAATTTCTAAATAACAAATGTCTTTGAGAAGCATTACTACAAGGGGCCTTATGATGTTTGAGATGATTTATCAGACAAATATTTTGAAGTGCTATCTTCTTTCAAGGCTTGTTTTTGAATGTGTAAATAAGTAACTGATAAATAATTGTACTAAAGTCATTGAATTGTAATTGTAATTAAATAGATTTTTAAACACACATGGTTTTGGATGTCACATTGTAGCATTTCTTAACTTGAACTTGAATGTTTCAATAAACAAAGACAATGCAGGTGAAATTTATAGAATATACAAAAGTGGGATATTTATATTTGAATTTCTATTGATATTTAATTTTATTTTTTTTTTTCTAATATAACTAAAATAGTGAAAGCACCTTAGAAATATTTAGAATCTAAATATCCAAAATTAATGCACAAGTATATCACAGCCTGTTTAAAAATTATGTATATGAATTACCTACATGTATAAGAATAATGCATGTTATATGCTTATGTTATAAATTTATAAGCAATATGGCCTTCCTTTTATGTTCACTTAAAACATACCATACCAAAACTAGTTAAGATGTTGTCTTTTTCTATTACACGTAAATTTTTGTGTATGATATTTACATGACATTTTACATGACATTTACTAGGCCATGGAAAACAACTCTAAAAACATGCACATGTTTTACTCATGCCAGAGAACGAAGAGCAGGGAACCAAGCATCAGTTTTAAATTTGGATTGCTTCATTTTAACACAAATAGTATTTTTAGTTTAATATTGAGTTAAATAATCTTTTTTTTTTTTTTTTTAATATTTCAATCTTTTCCTGAAATAACTCATTTTTTTTTCATCTTTTACAAAATAACTCTTTTGCATTCCTCTGATATTTATCTAGGACTATGAAACCATTAACCAATCACAACATTCTACTTCATTGATTCTCTCTTAAATACCTAACAAAACACAATTTCTCTATCTATCTAATCTATCTATCTATCTATCTATCTATTTATTTATTTTAATGATAGATTTATTGTCTTGGATCAAAAGATTATTTAACTAGAGATCAAAAAATTATGCAGTTTGTCTCTCATAAACTCTACTATTAACTTTTCCTTGTGGCGTGATTTCACTGTTATATTCTAGCTATAGCTTTCTTTTAGATACATCTTAGTGATGCGGTAGGGTGTTCATTATAAAAAGAGTACTTTGATCAAAAACTCTGATTGCTGACAAGTTGAAGAAAGAGAAAATCTACAGAGACAAAAATTAAAGAGAAAGGAAAAGGAAAATAGTTTATCTGGGATATGATAGGGCAAAGAGAGGGAAAAAAATAAGAAGTTTTAGCTTATTTGCTGTTACAAACATAATATATGGTTTGAACTAGGAAAAAAATATATCACTTACCATTAATCATATTATTCAAAGGAAACAGATGCAGCTGTATACTTCCATTTAACCTGAAAATGAGATACTGGATTTCTTACAAAATTAGTTGCTGCAGAACCAGATATGAAAAAGCCATTCCCCATTTTCTGCCACTTTGAATAAAGAATCAAGACATACTTATTTCTTGAACCAGCTAAAGTACTTTAAAAGCTTAAAGTTTTATGCACTACTCTCCATATATAGTTAGAGAAAGAATACTTTGATAGGAGTAGAAAGCCTAACAATATTTGTACACTTGGCATAAGCACAGACCCTGCTAGTCTTTGAGCCTTTATGGAAGTTTGAGCAATTGAACTGGTATCACAATGCATTCATACACTTGTAAAACACACTTCTAAAACTGATATGCTAAAGATTGCACCCTTCACACTTCTGCTTTCCACCTTTGTGCTTTGAAGTAATGCATATCATAGCACTTTGAATCTCACATTGACCCAAACTGTCTCACATCCATCATTACCAGCAGGAAGAAGGGAAGAAAAAGGATGTGGCCAAACAGATTTACCCCGGTTGTTTGCATTCCCTTCACCTTCAAGGTGGTGCTAATGAGCTTTTTTTTTTTTTTTTTTTTTCTCTGCTTCTCTCTCATACTAATTATTTCTTTCCCTCTCTCTCTTTCATTTTACATGTTACAAAGAGATGAAGCATCTGATTAAAGTAACTAAATTCATGATTGTTCATATTACCAAAAGTGGTATTGTGTGATCTATGTAGATGATTAGTAACCACTAAGCTGTTAAGAAAGGATATTATTAGTTCTCTGATACCATGTCATGGTGAAGATGCTGTAAAATGTAAATAATCAAAAAATCTTCACAAATTAAATCTCTTTCCTGTGTTTTAGAATCTTCTGTACATGTCCAAGGATACTGGCACATTGTTACTTTCTGTGTTCTGACATTTCAAATTTATTCATTTTCATTATATTAAAATGGGCGTAATATCCACAAAAGAACAAGACTGGGAGATAAAAGAACAGTGAGACACTTTAATTAGTGTTAGACTAACCCTGGGAAAAGTAAGAAATGTCAGTATTCTCTGGGCACCACAAAGACGAGACTGAGTTTAGTCTCTAGATCCAGAAACAAGTAATTATGATTTGTTTCTTAGGAACAAGCAAATTTATAAAACATAAGCCTTCTTCCATCTGTGAAATATGAACTGATACTGAATTACACTGACACTCACAGTAATAAAAGTCCTGATCCTAAATCCATAGATAACAATAGCAGCATTGATGCAGGCACCACATGTCAGCTGGCATCATTGTAAAAGTCCCTTGCCTTGCCTTGCCTTGCCTTCCCTGCCCTGCCCTGTCCTCCTCTCCCCTCCCCTCAGAAATTGCTCAGTAACAAGCAGGAATATGTCCATTGCTAGAAAGTAGCTGAAGCTACAGTATCCCCCTGTATTCAGATATATTCAGTTCTGTGCCACTAGGATAATAAATGTTATAATAAGTGACATTTTGAACTCATTTATCAAGGCACTTTCTGAAGTCTGTTATTCATTTCTATGCACATCCCTAGTGTCTACCACTGCATATGGCATATCATCATTACAGATGTGAAATCACTATCTAAAACTAAAGAACAATTCTCTGTTTAGGAATGACTTTTTTTTTTTTTTTTTTTTTTTTTTTTTTTGACAAAGTTTTAACAGAAAGTTTAACCAGTACTCTATAAATATTTTGTAAGACATTCAATAGAATGGCAAAGGCTAAGTTGCTTTTTAGTCTGTAATAAAATTACTTTTCTTCACTATTAACATCACTCCATGATATTCTAATATGCTACATATATTTAGTGTTAGTCTTGAAACACTTAAACCATTAAAAAAAAAAGCCTTAAGCAATGTATTCTTATCCAGCTGCTAACTGTAAATTTTTCCCTTATGTGGGAAGTATATGCAGTCTTACCTGGAGGTCTCCAGGTAGGATGTTTGAAAAAATTTTAGCAGACCACCTCATAGTTAGAGAATTTTATTTATTGGAAAAGAGAAAGAATATGAAGGATGACATGATATTTGACTGTCACCATGCTGTGGCAAGAGTTGGATTAAAATTGGGTAGGCGAGGTAATCAGAATATGACTGTGACTATCCACTTTCACAGAGAAGCAAAATAAAAATTTGTTGGGAAAAAAAAAAAAAAAGGTAAATTTATTTTATTTTCTGAACTGCCTTAGAAATTGTGCTTTTGAGATGAGGTTAGCTACTGTGTAAAGGAGAGGTACTGGCTATTTTGTGCTTCTTTAGAAGCACAAAGAATAAAAGGAAAAGAAAAACTACACTAGATCTTATTGAAGTAAAAAAGTAAAGAGAGTGATTTGATTGCCTGTCTTTCCAAAAAAAAAAAAAAAGGAAGTAGGTAAATACACAATCAAACTGACAGAAAACACTTTTCACTGAGAACAACCTTTTCTAATTACTTCAGTGACCTTTACATTGCCATTACAGTCACAATAACAAAGCAAGAAAAGATCATTTAAGATCTCTATTTTCTTGATCCTGTATTTAAGCATCAAAATACACGTGGCTACTATATGTTCCTGCCATTCCTGATAATTAAGTGTGGAAAGAGTAAAGAGAGTTCTAGCCTTTGCCAGTTTATCCGCCATTCCAAACTGATTACTTTAAATTACCTTTGCACTACCCTTCCCAGAAAATATAAGTTAATTTTCATATCCTTTTTGAGAATTCCAAGAGTTAAACTTAGGACCGCTTAATACAATTTTGTTTCCAAATCCATCAGCAAGATAAATAAATTGTGGAGACAAAATGACAACAATGTATAGCTTCCATTCATTTCCTCTCTTAAATCAGAATTAAACCTCACCTTAGTAAGTACCAAGAGGTTTATATGCCTTTTTCAAAATCACAGCTCACAGAAATAATAGATGGATGGTCTACCAAGAATAAGAATTTTATTATTAATATTATTATTATTATTGTTTTTGTTGTTGTTGCTGTTGTTGTTATCATTCAAATTTAATGATTCCACAATAATTTAGTTGTTACATAGTTGAGATATTTTCTGCTGTTTCTAACTAGAAAACCAACATATATAATTATATAACTAAATTATTTTATACAACAAATAACTTATGAAATTTTTCAGTGCATCTTGCCTAGGAACAGCTCTGCTAACTAGTCAATAATAATAAATTAACAATGCCAATATATTATGCAAGTCTACCAGTAGGAATTAAAACAAACAAACAAAAAACCAGAAGAGGGTTTTATCGTAAAAGTTTAGGGCAGCAATTCTGTATTCTCCTGTTCACTGCATACTAATGGGAAGTACGTAAGACCTAAAAATATTCATAATGAGAAGGCAAAATATGAACTTAATTTTCAAGAGAGGAATGCATATTATTCTGGGTATATCCAAATCTGTAGAGAAGTAACTCCAAACCAATAGTGAAAAAATATCAAACTTTAAGGAAGTCTATTTACAACAGTTATTTTAACAAGTTTGTTAGATATGATCTCAAGAATCTAAGGCGGGAATTAAAGTTTCTTTGGCAGTCACTATAGAAGTGTATTGTATTACAAATAATTCAGAATATTTAAGTTAATTTCTTCTGGTATATGGTGTGAATTACTTTTACTTAGCTGAATTCTATTTTACTCAAAGAAATTATTAAAAACTGCCTCTCAGAACAAATACTAATATTATGGATATGATATACTATCAATTTCTGGGAGATGAAATATTAATATAGTACAAATATTTATGTATCATCTATTTGAATTTAATGTTTATAAATGAATATTATATATAATATATTACATGTATATATATACATGTAAAATAAAATATTTGATTAAATATTTTGAAATATTGAATAATAAAAGAACCTGACAAACTGAAATTTAATATTCACACTGATTTGTAATATGGTATTTTCTTTGCAGTTGAATTAACTGAAACAGAACTGATCTTGAAACAGACAGGGTTTTAAAGGACAGTTTGATTTGGAGGACTCCTTGTTTCAATATTTTAAAGAAGTTACTGTTACTATTATTGTGAGAATACCTGTTCTCTGATTTCTTTAGCATGATGCTATATAAATATAGCAAATAATAGCCAACAGAACAAGGTGTCCCCACCTTTCTACTACCCAGTCTCTTAGTATACTTGCTCTGCTGTATACCTGCTGCTTTTCAGGCAACAAACCCAGATTTTATTTCACAACATATTTTGTTTAAACCACTTTATATCACCTAGTTTGTCTGAATCAGACTTTCAAAGTTAGTGTACTAAGGACACCAGTCCTGTAAAGACATATATATTTACTAAATCTAAATACTATGAATTATTATGAATAGTTCTATTGACTGTACATAGAAATCTGTATAACTGAGACTGTGCATTGGAAGATTATAGGAGGATAAGAAGAAGAATGTGTTAACTTACAACATAAAACATAATTACTAGTGTATGTGATATAAGATCTTCAGTCTGCTAAGATACAGGTACCTGAAAAAAATGCTTACACAACTAATTTTCTTCTGATTTCATCGTTTGGCTAGAGCTGAAAAGTACTATAATATAATACAGTTATTCAGAGTAATTTTACACTGTCTTCTATCATGCACAGTAAATTAAAATATTCCATTAACAAAACAAATTTACAATGTCATAAATCAAACCACACTAAGTAAATCACAGCTAGTGAACACAAAACTTTAATTTCATCACAGTGATTAAGCAGAGGATAAAAATAGTAAAATATATCACTTTTAATGGACAAAATATTATTATGAAACATACAGGTTTGTGGGGTTTGACCTTTATAAGATTTTTGTTTTGTTTTGTTTTACAGAGTTATCACAAAGCAGGTTATTGTTCAATGTTCAAAGCTGATAAGGATTCATTAAAATCATATTAAAGTCATGGAAATGAAAGAAGCATGTTATTAAATAAATGAGGCTTTCATGGAGTATATTCTCTCCATACTCATAATGTGAAGTAGGACTATTTCACATTCTGTAAAAATAAATAAATAAATAAATAAATAAATAATAATGCAATAGGCAGATGTGGTGGTTTTACTCAGGTGGGCAGCCGAGTCTTGTGGGTGATAAGGGTTGTGATACACCCACTCAATGCCATGTCTCTTGGCCCAGGAAGTGACCAAATTGTTTTGGAATTGACTCCCATTGTCGGACTCAACTCTCTCTCGTGTACCATGTCACCACAGCACTTGTTTTTCCAGGCCCAAGATAATGTTTCAGGCTGTGGCATGGTTTACTGGATATGTTTCCAGCCATCCAGTAGTTGCTTCTACCATGGTGAGTATGTATCGTTTGCCTTGGCAGGTTTGTGGGAGTGGTCCGATATAGTCAATTTGCCAGGCCTCACCATATTGAAACCCTAGCCATCTCCCCCTGTTACAGGGAGACTTTACCCTCATGGCTCGTTTGATTGCAGCACAGGTCTCACACTGATGGGTAACCTGTGTGATGGCCTCAATGGTCAGGTCCACCCCTCGATCACGAGCCCATCTGTAAGTGGCATCCCTCCCCAGATGTCCTGATGTTTCGTGGGCCCATCGAGCTACAAACAGCTCACCCTTATGTCCCCAGTCCAGGTCCACCTGAGCTACTTCAATTTTCGAAGCTCTATCTACTTCTTCATTGTTCTGATGTTCTTCAGTATCACGATTCTTAGGCATATGGGCATCTACACGACGTACCTTTATAGCCAGGTTTTCTACCTGGGCAGCAATATCTTGCCACAGCGTAGCAGCCCAGATAGGTTTACCTCTGCGCTACCAGTTGCTCTGCTTCCACTGTGGCAGCCACCCCCACAGAGCATTTGCCACCATCCATGAGTCAGTGTAGAGATACAATACCGGCCATTTTTCTCTTTCAGCAATTTCTAGGGCCAGTTGTATAGCTTTCACTTCTGCATACTGACTCAACTCACCTTCCCCTTCCATGGCTTCCACAACTTGTCATGTGGGACTCCACACAGCAGCTTTCCACTTCTGATGGCTCCCTACCACACGGCAGGATCCGTCAGTGAACAACACATACTGCTTTCTGTCTTCTGGCAACTCATTGTATGGTGGTGCCTCTTCAGCACGGGTTACCTCTTCTGTTGGCACTCCGAAATCTCTGCCTTCCAGCCAGTCCATAATCTCTTCCAGAATTCCTCGGTGATTAGGTTTTCCCATTCGAGCCCGCTGTGTAATTAACGCTATCCACTTACTCCATGTAGTATCAGTTGCATGGTGTGTAGTGGGAATTTTCTCTTTGAACATCCAATGTAACACAGGTAGCCGTGGTGCCAAGAGGAGCTGTGCTTCTGTACCCGCAACTTCTGAAGCAGCTCGAACACCCTCATATGCTGTGAGTATTTCTTTTTCAGTTGGGGTGTAATTGGCTTCTGATCCTCAATAGCCCCAACTCCAGAAGCCCAGAGGTCAACCCCTAGTTTCTTCTGGGGTTTTCTGCCAAAGGCTCCAGGTGAGGCCATGCTCCCCAGCTGCAGTGTAAAGTATGTTTTGCACAGCTAGCTGGTCCAGTACGGACAGGCCCAAGGGCTACTGCACGAGCTATTTCTTGTTTGATTTCTTCAAATGCCTGTTGTTGCTCAGGGCCCCACTCGAAATAGTTTCTCTTTTGAGTCACTCGATATAGAGGACTCACAAGCTGACTGTAGCCTGGCACATGCATTCTCCAGAATCCCACGAGGCCTAGGAAAGCTTGTGTTTCTTTTTTGCTAGTTGGCAGAAACATAACTATTATTTTGTTGATCACATCCGTCAGAATGTGGCGACATCCATCCTGCTGTTTTACCCCCAAGAACTGGATTTCTTGTGCAGGTTCCTTGATCTTGCTCTGTTTAATAGCAAAGCCAGCTTTCAGGAGAATTTGAATTATTTTCTTCCCTTTCTCAAAAACTTCTTCTGCTGTGTTACCCCATACGATGATATCATTGATGTACTTCAGGTGTTCAGGAGTGTTCCCCTGTTCCAGTGTCATCTGGATCAGTCCATGGCAAATGGTAGGGCTGTGTTTCCACCCCTGGGTCAGTCGATTCCAAGTATACTGAATGCCCCTCCAAGTGAAAGCAAATTGTGGCCTGCATGCTGCTGCTAGAGGGATAGAGAAAAATGCACTAGCAATATAGATTATAGCATACCACTTGGCTGCCTTTGACTCTAGTTCATACTGGAGTTCTATCATGTCTGGCATTGCAGCACTTAGTGGTGGTGTGACTTCATTCAGGCCTCGATAGTCCACTGTTAGCCTCCACTAGCCATTGGACTTTCGCACTGGCCATACAGGACTGTTAAAAGGTAAATGAGTCTTGCTGATCACTCCTTGGCTCTCCAGATGGTGAATTAACTCATGAATAGGAATCAGTGAGTCTCAGTTGGTGTGATATTGCCGCCAGTGCACAGTTGTAGTCGCAATTGGCACTTGCTGTTCTTCAACCCTCAGAAATCCTAATGCAGAAAGGTCTTGTGAGAGACCAGGCAGGGTAGACAGCTGCTTAATCTTCTCTGTGCTCTAGGAAGCTATGCCAAAAGCCCACTGGTACTCTTTTGGATTCTTGAAGTACCCTTTCTTGAGATAGTCTATGCCGAGGAAGCATGGAGCCTCTGGGCCAGTCACGATGGGGTACTTTTGCCACTCATTCCCAGTTAGACTCACTTCAGCTTCCACTACAGTTAGCTCTTGGGATTCCCCCATCACTCCAGAGATAGAGATGAGTTCTGCTCCTTGGTGGTCTGACGGCATTAGGGTACACTGTGCGCCTGTGTCCACTAAAGCTTTATATTTCTGTGGTTCCTGTGTGCCAGGCCATCGAATCCACACAGTCCAGTAAATCCGGTTGTCCCTCTCCTCTACATGGCCAGAGGCAGGGCCCCACTAGTCCTGGTTGGAGTATCTATCAATTAATTCTTCCAAATGTGAAACAGGATTCTCTTCATCAGGGTCAGGAGTAATACTATTCCTTCTACTGCCTCTGGGGGACTATTCAACAGAAACTAGGGCAGCAATCCTCCTAGGGGCCCTCTTTGTTGCTGCTGTATCTTTCCATAGCTCACATACCCGAGCAGCTAGGGCCGAGGTCAGTTCACCGTCCCACTTCCTCATATCTTCCCCGTGGTCACGTAAATAAAACCACAAGGTACCTCGTGGTGTGTGTCCCAGATTCTCCCTTGTTTGAGCCAGGGACTGCTGGCGCTTGATGGCCGAAAGATTTTTCCGTCTAGGTGAGGACGAAGCTATGTGTTTATCTAACCGTTCGGACAGTCTCTCCACAGCTGAAATGCAGCCCCGTACTGGGGCAGAGAGATTTTCTTCATATTTATGAAGTTGATTGGACACGTTGTCCACAGTTGGCCCCATCCCCTCCTCCCAACCCAGTACTGCCAGTGTGCTGGCATGTGGTGGGGGTGCAGCCTGTACAAACTTCCGCCACATGGACTCTGTGCATTGGACTTCATCAGGGTCTTTAGGTGCCTGGGCATTATTTAAATCACTATAAAGCATCTCCAGTACAGCTAATTCCCGCAGCTGCTGGAGGCCCTTATCCATAGTGGTCCATTTGTTTACTTGGTAGACAATATCGTCTTTGTGGGGATACCTTTCTTTCACAGCTGTTAGGATTCGCCTCCAGAGGCTGATAACTTGTGCCTCTCTTCCAATTACTCTATCAATGAGCCTTTCTCTAGAAAGGGATCCCAGCTGCTTGGCTTCATTGCCTTCTATCTGTTGGGTATAGGCCCCACTATCTCAGCATTGAAGCAGCCAGGTGAGGATGTGCACACCTGGATGACGACTGAAATCTTTTCATATTTCTCGCAGCACCGAGTAGTTTCTGATTCATCTATGATCTCAGTCTCCGTAATGTTGCCGTGATGACGCTGCTTTAGAGCTGCCTGCCTTTTCCTCTTCTCCCTCATCCTTAGGAGGAGCTTCTTCCCTTACTAAACGACCTGATCTCCGTTTCCACTTTTTTATCTTTACTGTGGGGGCAACTGATACCACAGATGGTTGGTCCTGAAGGGTGGTCACAGTGTGTGCTGTCTCATCATCAAATTCAGGAACATCCCTATCTCCCTGAGGGTGCTGGGCAATGTTAATTGACATTTGATAGGTGTAAGCCAGACCTCAGCAGAGTGCAACAAGTTGGTGGAGTTCTCTAGTATTGCCAGGGTCAGAGCATACATCTTTCAAACATTCTACCAGTTTTCTTGGATTTTGCACTTGTTCAGGGATGAAATTAAGAACTATTAGAGGAGAAAACCGTGATAGGTACCTTCCCAAATCCCCACACACACCTTGCCACCCACAACTACGTTGTCTGGGGACAGGTCCTTGGATAATATTCTTAATAAATTACTTTACCTCGCGGAAGAAGACAAACACTAGACCTAGCAATAGGAGGATAATATCTGACCAAGGGTATCCAAGATACAGAAAGGCTGCTGTAATTAGCCCACAGGGAGAAAAGTAGAAGGCACCACCCCTGATATTATTCACTGATTGACTGCTAGGGGCAAAAAAGAAGGTGCTGTAATTCTTAATATTTTCAAAAGATAATCTCCATGAAACCAGGAAGATAACAATGCAGAATACCAAACAAAACTGAAAGCCAGTATGTTACAGCACAACATGATAAAAACAAAACAAAACAAAACAAAACAAAACAAAACAAAAAACAAGCATAGACTTCAACACTTCCTCCGATTGGATGTAAAGGAAAAAAGAAAAGAGAGAGTAGACTACATACAACACAGCCACACAGAAAAATATTACCAGAAAACCAAACATTATGATGACCAGTATGTTAGCTGTAAATACTTCAACCAATGTTATTGTTATATCAACCCTTGAGCCCCACGTTGGGTGCCAAAAAGGACTGTGGTGGTTTTACTCAGGTGGGCAGCCGAGCTCCACCACAACCGCTCTCTCACTCCCCCTCTCCTCAAAGAGGAAGAGGGAGAAAATACAACACAGAGAACTCGAGGTTTGAGATGAGAAAGGTTTAATTAAAGGGAAAGGGAATGGGGAGAAAAATAAAGAAACAAAAGAAACAATAAGTCTGCGCGGAAGCACAGAGAGAGGGGAAAAGAATTATTCTCTACTTCCCATCAATGAGCGATGTTTGGCCACGTCCTGGGAAGCAGGGCCTCAAAACGTGTAGTGGTTGTTCAGGAGGAACAGCCCCCTCCCCCACAAGAGCCCCCCTTTTTATTGCTGAGTGTGACATCAGGTGTTATGAAATAGCCCTTTGGTTGGTTTAGGTCAGCTGCCCTGGCAATGTCCCCTCCCCATCACTTTCCCACCCCCAGCCTGCTGGCTCCTGGGAGCTTGGAAGGAGTCCTGATGCTGTGCCAGCACTGTGCAGCAATAGACACAACACTGGAGTGATATCAGTGCTGTTCCAGCTACGAGTGCAGAGCACAGCACTGTGTGGGTTGCTGCAGGGAAAAGGTAACTCCAGCTCAGACAGACCCAACACAGCAGATGAGATAATAAACTAACATAATGCAAACAATAAATGTATGAAACAATAACCCATGTGGTACTCTTTTGTGTGAATTTTTGTTTTATTTTTTCTAATTCACAGAGTTGACAACTAGTTGTAGTTGACCGACTAGGATATGACTTGTTTTAGCTCTTTACTGATGTCAAGGGCATGTTAATACCAGAGAGCTCATTCAAATGAACCAATCAAGCTGAACATTGTAATAAACCTATCCAATAGTATTCTTACTCATTTAATTATTTTTAACACATGTTAAATTAGAATATTGAAACTTGTAAATGGACAAAACATAGAGGGGTTTTTGTATTTTTTTTTTATTATTTTCTTCTGTACATATATATATATATATATTCTCATATAGAGGATTTAAGAATACTAGAGAATTGAAATATACTTGTTGCAGTATAAAAATTTGAATGTATGACATGTTGACATATTGAATTATGACATTTGATACTTTTGTTCTCAAACTTGCTAAAACAGATCAGACAGCTTGTTTGCTTGTCAGGTTGGCTTCAGTTAGGCTCAAGAGTCACTCATTGAAATTTTGGTTTGAAGTGTTCAGAAAGACATTGCATTTATGGTTTTCTGAATTGTCCAATCAAAATCTACTTCAGAAAAGTATTTCATCATTTTAATTTTTAGATGTCTTAAATTAATAAAAACTTTTTATGACATTAAACATAACCCGCTGTTTAAAACAGTTAGATGAGTAGTTCAAAACCTTACTGAAAAAAAAAAAAAAAAAAGTCTGAATCTCTTTTTTTTTTTTTTTTCATCGTATTTTATTTCTTATATGTGACCAGCACAGCAGATGGACATCTAATTTTTCTTTGTTTAAAAGCTGTTTTTACAAGCCAAGAACTGTGCTATACTTAAATTATTACAATTAAAATTTTCATTTGCAAACTTATAGAAAATTATTTTCAGCTAATAAAATTTTGACATTTGTAAAAACAGAATTAATGGAAATTACTTTCTCCTTAATATTGCAAATATTGAATTACGTATTTATATATTTAACATAAACTTAAATTTTATCAGGATTAAGACTTAAATTTGATATTTGGAAAAGAAGTTACCTTTCAATAATTCTCCTCTCTGAAACCAAAGATGACATTTATAAATTATAAGACACTAACAATTCTGTTTGCAAATACCCATTAGAATTTTTCCTCTAAATCTGCCTCACCTTGCCTCACTGTTTTCATCTTCACTTTCCTTCTCACATCCTAAGTCTTTACTTTGGCCTACATAAAACACAGCTTTGACCTTCCCAAGCACACAGCGACAATTTGAAAAATGGATCCATTTTGTCCAAACGAAGTATCTGATCATAAAATCCTTACTGAAGCAAAACTCCAGCTGAAGTCAATGAGTTAACAGGAGTGGCGTGAACACTGAAATCAATGCAACCTTATTTGGTATGGACTATGAATCTAGAGTTGGATTTTCCCTAACATCTCCAGTAACTACACTTTTTTTTTTCTTTTTTTTTTTTTTTCAGATATTTGTCTCCAAATGATTGAGTCCTCTCCACAATAATGCTTCCACAATGTCATTTTCAGGTGGGCCTAGTAGCACCATAACACACATGAAAGTAAGAAAATGATAGAGAGAATGGCTGCCAGCTTGGAAGTGTTCAGAAAGTTTTACAGATGACCAAATTGTTAATTTCATCTCTAAACCTCATGATAAATTAGTAACATTTAGTTTCTTCAGTATTGCTTAAAGTATTATAATGTATATATACTAACCTTTTTTTTCTTGATTGTAATATTGATGATTGCAACCAGTGAATTAACACTAGTGTTAAGATTTGTGTCCTTTTCCTTTCCTACTTTATATCAGTATTTTATTTTATTTTATTTTTTTTCCCTACAGAATGGTTTCTAAGTCCAACAGCAGAGCAGTCTCTAAGATGTTTTCTCTGTTACATACAATTTAATTTGTTAGTGCTAGACTGGAGTGTTTCAATTTGAAAAGTGTTTAAAAAAAATAAAAAATTAAGATTGCAAAAAATGAATACCTAGATTTCAAGTTTAAAAATTGTCAGTCAGACAAAAAAGCAATCTAAATAAACAGCTAAAGCCTTGATTCTCTTAGCAGAATAAGATTTTAATTTCAGGGGGAATTTGCTCTGTGATCGATTGGCAATTAAATTCAATAAGATCTGTTTGGCTTGAGCAAAAAAAAAAAAAAAAAAAAAAAAGAAAAAAAAAGGATTAATTAATTACTCAGACAACTGATGGTCCTGTCAAACTGGCAAATAAGTTCATTGATCTTAAAGCTAAGCTTAAAGCAAATGAAGGATTGACAAAATAATATGCATACAGCAACGTAGAGGCTGATAAAGCTGGGAAATAATTGTGAAAGGGCAGCAGACACTTTCAAGAATGAAAAGATGACCAGAGTCAGAAGTTTGTATTGAAAGAAAAGAACACTTTTAGGCACTTGCATTTTACTGCAGTCAGAGGATACACAAAGTACATTGAAAGTTTATTATTTTTTTCACTTTTTTTCACTAATGATGGCAGCAGAAAGGAAAAATGAACACAGAATGAAAAACAAAACAAAGCAACAACAAAAAATCAAATCAAATCAAATCAAAAACAAAGAAAGCTGTATTTGTATTTAATTCTCTTTATTATACTTACATGGTAGCTGATTTTATTCAAGTGAAAAAAGACCCCTGCCTACTCCTTAGACTTTTAAATTCTGCCTGGAAAGAAGCCTTTCTCCAGACAAGCCTACTTTTTACCTATTTGCCTAAATGCAGCTATTTTTGCATTATATTTTTTTCTGTTTCTTTGTTTGCATGTTTTATATAAATTATTTATATACTGGAGTATGGATGTATTGGGTTTCTATGGCAAGTTTTTGAAGCAGGGGGGGGCTGCAGTCTGTGAGTCCTGAAGCTGCCCCATGTCAGGTCAGAAACAGCTCTAGCCACCTCCAAAAGGGACCCACTGCTGATCAGAGCTGCAACCATGAGTGATGCTGGTTATGCCTCTGTGAGAGCAAATTTAAGAAATGGAAAAAACTGTTTCAGAACAGCAGCTGGGAGAGAGAGGAGTGAGAAGCAGCCCTGCAGACACCAAAGTTAGTTCAGAAAGAGGACAGGATATGCTCTAGGTGCCAGAACAGAAGTTCCACTGTGGCCTGTGGAGAGGCCCCTGGTGGAGCAGGCCATCTCCCTACAGCTCATGGGTACCACAGCAGAGCAGATTTCCATGCTGCAGCCCATGGAGGAGCCCATGGTGAATGTGGTTTGAAGGAGGCTGTAGCCCATGGACAGGCCTCCCCTGAGCAGGCCCCAGGCTGGAGCCTAAGCCTAAGCCCAGGCAGGACAAGGTAATCTGGTGGGAGCTGCCACCTGTGAGGGTCCCATGTTGGAGCAGTTTGCTCCTGATGGATGGACCCTATAGCTCCTGACGGATGGACCCCAAGGGTACTGAGAGAACTGGCAGAGGAGCTGGCCAAGCCGCTTACCATCATTTATCAACAGTCCTGGCTATTGGGGGAGGTCCCAGTTGACTGGCGGCTAGCAAACGTGATGCCCATCTACAAGAAGGGCCGGAGGACTGGCCCGGGAAACTACAGGCATGTCAGTTTGACCTCAGTGCCAAGGAAGGTCATGAAGCAGATTCTCTTGAGAGTCATCACACAGCACTTGCAGGGCAAGCAGGTGATCAGGCCCAGTCAGCATGAGTTTATGAAAGGCAGGTCCTGCTTGACGAACCTGATCTCCTTGTATGACAAAGTGACGCACTGGGTGGATGAGGGAAAGCCTGTGGATGTGGTCTACCTCGACTTCAGCAAGGCTTTTGACACCATCTCCCACAGCATTCTCCTCAAGAAACTGGCTGCTCTTGACTTGGACTGGCGCACGCTTCATTGGGTTAGAAACTGGCTGGATGGCCAGGCCCAAAGAGTCGTTGTGAATGGAGTCAAGTCAAGACCTGGGAGTGATGGTGGAAAGTCGGCTGAATATGAGCCAGCAGTGTGCTCAGGTGGCCAAGAAGGCCAACAGCATCCTGGCTTGTATCAGAAACAGTGTGACCAGAAGGGCTAGGGAGGTGATCGTCCCCCTGTACTCGGCTCTGGTGAGGCCGCACCTCGAGTACTATGTTCAGTTTTGTGCCCCTCGCTACAAGAAGGACATTGAGGTGCTTGAGCGGGTCCAGAGAAGGGCGACGAAACTGGTGGGGGGCCTGGAGAACAAGTCCTACGAGGAGCGGCTGAAGGAGCTGGGCTTGTTCAGCCTGGAGAAGAGGAGGCTCAGGGGCGACCTTATTGCTCTCTACAGATACCTTAAAGGAGGCTGTAGTGAGATGGGGGTTGGCCTCTTCTCCCACGTGACTGGTGACAGAACGAGGGGGAATGGGTTTAAGTTGCGCCAGGGGAGTTTTAGGTTAGATGTTAGGAAGAACTTCTTTACTGAAGGGGTTGTTAGGTACTGGAACAGGCTGCCCAGGGAGGTGGTGGAGTCACCATCCTTGGAAGTCTTTAAAAGACATTTAGATGTAGAGCTTAGGAATATGGTTTAGTGGGGACTGTTAGCGTTAGGTCAGACGTTGGACTCGATGATCTTGAGGTCTCTTCCAACCTAGAAATTCTGTGATTCTGTGATTCTGTGATTTTAACATGAACATTTAGAAGTTTTATGCTTCTTTAAAGCTAAAGTAATATAAATTCAAATAGTTTAGACGTTGCATTTAGAGCTTCCACAAGTTTATCAACTCTATTTTTGTAATGAATGTAAATTTTTTGAGCAAGTTTCTTTTGCAACCTTAACATGCATGATTTAGTTATAAATAAGATATATAACATTTTAAGAAATGAAAACATAAGAAAACATAGGAAATGAACATACCATTTCTTTAAACATAAAAAATATTTTATAAATGAGCTTTATTTTATTATTATTATTATTTTTAATCTCTATATTATTTAAATGATTTTAAAATGTAACAATACTTATATTACATGACAATCACAGTTAGGATTTTATATAAATACAATATCAGCCAAGGGTCTGATAGAAAGTTAGACTTTCTGTAGCAGAAATTCAAAGATTTGTCCTCTAACATTGAAAGACCACAATTCAAGATCATTAGATAGGAAGACACCTCAGCATATCTTTAAGTATGGAAGCATTCCCAATGACTTCAAGTTGACTGTTATTTTCTGTCTGAGAGAAATCCAGGATTTAAATGACTTTATTGATTCAAAATCCAAGTAGAATCACTTAATTGTGTTCCATCAGCTGTTAAAAAGGAATATTTATTTATTTATTTGTTTGTTTGTTTGTTTGTTTATTTATTTACTTATTCAAAATGTTCTCAAAAGCAACATAGACAGAAGCTGGTATAAAGGTATCTACAGATAATTTCTTCCTTCATGAGAACACTCAGTTGTAGTGTATCATATAGGGAATACTAGGTTTACTCTAAGTAAATTAAACTTGCACTAGTATTATTCATTTCTGAATCTTTTAATCATTTTATTTATTATGCATTTTAAACAAAATATTTGGCAATCTCAAAATTTTATGAAAATTAAATTTTATATAAATTAACAGAAACGATATTAAACTTATATCTCCTAATTAAATAATAAATTTTATTCTAAATTATATTAAAAGAATCTATAATCATGGTTTCATGGACCATAGACAAAAATAGATTTTGTTGTGTCTTTCTAATTAATTTCTCATATTAAATGCTGTTCAAAGTAGCTATCCCCCTTCCTTCTGTCTCCACTGGATCTTTAAGGAATAATTTATATGCAGGTGATCACATTACACTAAATTATATAGATTCTCAAACAGTGTTTATTGAATTATGTTGTGCATGTTTCTGATTTTTAATAAATCATTCATATTCTATCAACTTATTCAGAAACTTCCTTGCTCTTTTATGATTAAAGAGAAGGGTGAAGGAGAAGAAACTGCCTTAAATATTTTCATCTTAAAATCAAATTTAAAAATAAAATAAAAATAAAAATTGTGAAAGAGATTGAAACAACAAGCAAATAGGCATAAAAATTTTAAATAACTCTTTCTATTTTTTGTAGAAAAAATAGTTATTGTTTTCTTCACTTTTTCTAAAAGATTTTACAATGTCAATACAGAGAAGTAGTGTATAACTTGATCATTGTTTTGACTTCCTTTGCAAGAAAAGTGAACTGGTTTCTAGTTCCCAGCATATAGTAGGCATTCTGAGTGTGTCCATCTAAAAAGGACATGCTTCTGCAATGAGATTCTCAAATAGTAAAGAAACACTTCTACAACTACAGGGTAACTACTGTGGAGCTTTAACTGACATATTAATGGAAAGACTGTAAAGATGAGAAGGACAGTTTAAATGAACTGTTAATTTCCTAGTTTACAAGGTAGAAACTTGTTCCAAAAGTAAGAAACAGTTTTGGAAGAAAACAAGAGAGAAGAGAAATGGAAAGTAATAGAGATATACTTCATTAATTGAGAGGAATAACCGGGAGCTGGGATAAAGAAGAAAATGTGTTACAAGACCTGAGGATACAATTAAAGTTTTGGATTTGACATGCACATATATACACCTGATGTACTAAAGTGATAAAATCTAAATAGAAATGCTTATCTACGTAGATATGTTGGAAAGACAAATATGAAGAAAATAATAGCGAGGCTGAAAAAATGAAAGAATTTACACTTACTTGGGAAAAATTTTCAGACTCTTCTTCTGGGTATAAAGCACTTAAGAATGCTTAATGAATGCTAAAGATGAGCACATAAGCTCATATAAGTATCTCTTTTGTCAGTCCAACTTCTAGTGAATGACATCTACGAAGTAAACATATGACATATATGGTGGTGGTGGTCACCTGAATTATTTGTACCCATTTCATGCTGACTATACAAAGCAGTCAATTTTTTTCCGTCGTCCTTTTCCCAGGAAACAAGTAAAAATAAGTAAAAACAAGTAAAACAACAACAACAACAACAAAAGTAAATATTTATTTATTTATTTATAATATTTAATCCTGTGACAAGACACAGGAGAGATAATAATGCTGTTCTTACAGACTTGTGAGTTCAAGGTCTATAATGTGAAAATTATATATGAAATTAAAATTTTGAAGATATAAAACAAAACAAAACAACAAAAACAACAAAATATGATCTCCTGAAAAAGAAATGGAACTAAAACTTTAAACCAGTGATGCAGAGGAAAGGTTCTCTGTTTATTAAATAAAGACTTAAATATATATATATTTTTACATGTTGTATGTAGTAGCTGAAAACTTTTTCAAACCAACAAACAAACAAAAACAGATTTATGGAAACGCTAAAAACAAAAACAAAAAACTAGCCTGATCCAATTTATCCACATTGTATTACCTACTTTCATTACCAGTCCACACAAGACATTTGCAGAAATTTATGTGTACAACTTAGAACTATGCACCACTACAACCAGATCTTTAAATCACTTTCCAAAAGAAGTCCTAGCTGACATAGGTGTTAACATAGTGGATACTGAGCACTAGATGCTGTAAAAGACAGATACTCAGATTATGAGCAGACTACTATAGGCCTTACTACAGCAATGAAAGACTCATGCCAACCATTAAGTTAATGTTTGCACATAACATTCCTCACTTATTCAAAGAAACAAGGTAATTTTCATTCATTTTGTCTGTTGTATCTATCTATTTATTTATTTATTTATTTTTACAGAAAGAAAGTGTTCCCAGGAACTCTGAAATAATATTAAGTATTGTAGTTACATTTTAGCCTGTCTGAAACAATGGGAGGACACATTTCCTGGTACAATAGACATTACACACAAGTCCTTTAATTTATGAAGACAGTGACATCAAAAACATAACAGATTAAATAAGGATTTGTCTATGATACACTGTTAAAAAAATAGATCTGTTAATTCATTCTTTCTGTTAACTTTGCTTGTAATTTTTCAAATCAAGGATTATTTTTTTTTTTAATTATTATATATATATTTTTGCTTGTTATTCTTTTAGACATTTTCTTCAGAATATCTGTGGATGAATTTGGTTCTCAAAAAAAGAAGTTTCTACTAATACTGACAAAAGTCAAGTACCCCTGTGATTTTCTGTCCAAAGTACTTTTATTCTTATTAAAGCTCCTCTGCTCCTCCACAGATATGAGAGAACAATCTATTGATATATGCAGTTTGTAATTACCAAAACTGTTATCTGGAAATGTCAGTAAGATTAAAAGTTTAATAAAAAATAAATTGTAATGTGTATCAAAATTATTGAAATTATGGCCAAAAAAAAAATAAAAATTTTTGTTTTTGAAGTCAAAATCCACACAAGAGTGTGGGTGAGGATGCTACTATTTTTTTTTTTTTCCATGCAGAATTCTAAGACTGAAACTTAGAGAAAAACTAATTCAGAATATTGTTTTACCTCTTGCCTCCTTAACTAGGATTTCACCTTTTCAAACATACAAAGAAAAGATAAACAGGAACAAAGGAATTTGGAGTGAATTATTACTGTATCTCATGAGCCAGATCTTGTTCTTATTATCAATAAAGAGATAAATAAAAATATAGTTCACTGTATTATGATAAATAAATATCATAAACAAGAGTTAGGCAGAATGGACTGTAATGTTTCTATGGTGTTTTGCAAGAAGGTAGACAGTTAGAAATATTGGGATTGCTTCAGTTAATTTTTTAGGAAATTAATTGAAGTTCCAAATCTCACTCCATAGGAAAATTTCTTCCTCCTGTTCACTACTTTAGAAACCACCACTACTGGTAGCACTTAGCATAAACCTCCTGATTATATGTTATATATTATATATATGTTTTAGCCTCTAAATATTAGTGTCATCATTAGTAATAACAAGCCACAAGATTTGAGCCTTTTTAACACAAAGGCCTCATGACTCATGAGATGTTATTTGAACTTGAACTCTGTTTTAACTTTTTCAGCTGTTAAGAAAACTATTTTATATGCAAGCTATATACATAATTGTGTGACATTGTATATATTTTACTAGCCAGTATAAGTAAACCTTGATATGTATAGAAAAATTGAGTTGTGATCATGTTAAAAGTACCACAAGAAGAGCCTTGTGTGAGTTGGAGCAACCCCTTATTTTCAAAGTCATTCTAACACCCCTTCCCTCAAAACAATGCCACTAACAAACAACAGGATCACGTGGAGAGTAACAGAGTGAATGTAGATAATGTTATAATAACTAGCAAGTTTATGTTTAGCAGCTATAGCTTGTTGTTGTTGTAGTATCATGCTTATCTTTTCTTTAAGTAGCACATCTGGGAAAATGATAATTCTTAAATTATAAATATGTTACAATTCCTTTTGGGTAACAACCAGCTTTTGGCTTTGTGTTGAAAGTGGGTTTTTTAGTCTTTCAAACTGAAAAAGATGCAGTCCAACAAATCCATAATGAATGTAGGTAACCAGCTTTATTTTGGGATTGTTGAGAAAGTGAATATTTGTAAACTGTTGTTGTTGTTCTTTTTGTACAGAGTTTTGTGAAAACATTTTCTGAGCATTAGACTATGATAATCAAAGACCAGCAATGTAGGTAACATGTATATGTTCATATGGCCCTTCTTTATTGATTAATGTATTAAAACCTTCCAAGATCTTTTTTTCTTTCCTATGAAAATATTTGTAGAATACATTCTTATTATTAAGATTAATCACAGATATCCCATTTTCTATGTTGACATTTTTGGTTTTATCCATACATTGTATTGTTAATTGTACTGAAGGTATAAATATAATGACAAAAGCATCTTTTGGACAGCAGAAATGGATTAAAATCACTATAAATATGTGATCGTGTTTGAAATAAAGAAGAAAAGCTGACGACAAGCTGTGTTTTTATTTGAGAAACCCTATTTATATCCTCATTTATTTAGAATTCTGTGTTTTGGTATTATTGTTTTAAATTTTACAAAGTTAAAATACATTGTAATTAATGATAATGAACTAATTATCTTCCAGACTAATTTGAAAACTATTTTCCTATTTGAAAATATGTTTTCTTCTTTCCTATGTACTTGGTAGAAACAACAAAGAACAAAGAGTTAAAATATTTCTGCATTAGTAGAACCTGTTACCCAGTGATATAATTGCTTATTCTGCGGCTACTTAATGTTAAGTTAAAAAAGCTTTGTACCATGTTATGTGCATATAGGATGGTGAGAGCCACAGCAATGAGACCAAGTAATCTGATTACTAGTTTCATCAAAATAAAACTATGAAATATAGAACGTAAATCTCATATCTTACACTTCATAGAAATTGTATTAGAAATATGCATTAGTGTTAAACTAGATTTTTCTGGAAAGATCTACTAAAAACAAACAAACATTCTAAAACAAAGCAATTCTTACGAATTTTGCACTAGTGACTTTGACTTAGCCAGCGTAATTATACTTACGGGATTTCTTCATGGTTATATTTAACTTCAGTAAAATTTTAGTGTTCATACAAATAAATAATACTATAATTACCCAAAGATTTATAATAAAATCAGTAATAAAAAATGGGTAAAGAGAAAAAAATAGAGAGAAAAATGCTCCTATTACATATTCTGAACCACACAAATGAGAAAAATTAAAATTCTGAAATATTCTTTAAATATATTATTCATAAATTTGTGAAAAAATATGCTAGTACCTTCAAATGTTAACATAGGCTTTGTAGACTAGTGTATTTAATTTACAGGTAAGATAAAAGATAACAAATACTTGCTTGTTTTTGCTTTCTTAAATGGTGTTTCAAATTAGCTTGAGATATAATATTTTGTACAATAAAATTAATACTTGTATCTGCAGATTAGAAATTATTATTATTATTATTATTACATTTATTTTTATTTTATTTTATTTTATTTTATTTTATTTTATTTTATTTTATTTTATTTTATTTTATTTTATTTTATTTTATTTTATTTTATTTTATTTTATTTTTTAATATGTGTAGCACCAGATATTTTGAACTTTGTTTATTTTAAGGTGTCATGTTAAGGGGTGTAGCCGATTAACCGTTATGGGTCCAGTGGGATTCACAAATAACGCATTAACTGTTAGGGGTCTGGTTGGATTCAGAGCACTGAACTACCACGGTCATGGATTAACCAATAACATATAACCACCCTTACTCTAGTCGCGTTTAATGAGAACTATCACGGCTAGGAATAATGCATTCAAGTGCAATTTATTACAGCAACAGGTACACAGGTTCTTTGGATTGCCGGCGATACTTATTGTCTGCAAAAGCAAGCTAACATACATGAAATACACAGGTGACACAGGTGTGCAGCCTGAGAATTAATGTGTTAAAAGACACAAAGACTCTATAGAGATTTTTAAGTTTCCACAGAGACACACGGTATAATCAAGAGGTCAAATCTCACCCAAAGGCGTCCCAATGGAGAGAGGGGAGGAAAAGAGGCTCAGCCCATCAACTGATCCCAGGGGTCAGGAGGTCCTCGGGATGGTGTATTCCCTGGGGATTGTATCTCCCCTGACAGTGGTATCTTCCCTGACTATGGTATCTTTCCCAGCATCTCCTCTCTCTTAGGCCAATTTATATTATTTTCTACCTTTTAGGTGGAACTTGAGTGACTCTAGTCAAATATATCTTAGTTATGATTGGTGATATGCACCCAGTGACCTGACCATGTGCTACTTTTTTTCTTTGGAGTGGAGTATCTTTCAGCCCGTAATTTAGTTTATCTTGCCAGTGCCTTCAAAGCATTAAAATTTATACCTGTACATTTTCTAGTAAAGTCCTACACACATATGGCCTCAAGTGTAACGTACACTGATATAATATCAAATTTTTGGTTTAAAATATTTTATAAATCCATGCATATATTTATCTGCTCTACAACAGGTATCACTTTATAGAAGCTTTGTAAGCAGCAATAAGGTATTGTAGTGAGTTAGGCAACACATTCAGACTGACAGTTTGCCTTTTGTATGGGTCAATGAGAAACTTAAAGGCAATTAGCAGTGAAAGATAATTACCTTACCTAGGGAATTATTGATCTGACAGTCCTATCCTTTAGGACCATGCATCATATTTAAAATGAAATGTTTTGCCCTGCACCTCCCAGCAATCAATTAATGTAAACTATCTGCAATATATTAGTAACACAACTTTGCTTGGGAACACATTTACTTAGTTTATTCTCCCACAAGAGAAGGAAGTTTTGTGTTTAAAGGAATAAATAAATAAATGAATAAATAAATAAATAAATAAAGTGCAGTAGAAACTTTCTAGAAAAATGATCATTTCCTTTTTGTTCTTTTCAGGATTTTTGGATGTTGGTCAATGCTTGCCTGATCATGAGCCGGCAGTGTGCATAGGTGGCCTAGAAGGCCAATGTCATCCTGGCTTGTATCAGGAATAATATAACCAGCAGGACCAGGGAGGTGATCAGCTCCCTGTACTCTGCTCTGGTGAGGCCACACCTTGAGTACCATGTTGAGTTCTGGGCCCCTCGCTTCAAGGAAAACATCGAGGCCCTGGAGCATGTCCAGAGAAGGGCTACAAAACTGGTGAGGGGTCTGGAACACAAGTCTTATCAGGAGTGGCTGAGGGAATTGTGGTTGTTTAGTCTGCAGAAGAGGAGGCTCCAGGGAGACATTATTACTCTTTACGGCTACTTGAAAGGAAGTTGTTGGGAGCTAGTGGTCAGCGTCTTCTCACAGGTAACTAGTGATAGGAATAGAGGGAATGGCCTCAAGTTGCACCAGGGCAGGTTTAGGTTGGAAATTAGGAGAAGTATCTTCTCAGAAGGAGTAGTCAGGCACTGGAACAGGTTTCCCAGGGAAGTGATGGAGTCACTGGCCCTGGGGGTGTTTAAGAAAAGGTTGGATGTGATGCTTAGGGACATGGTTTAGCGGGTGATATTGGTGGGTTGGACTGGATGGTCTTGGAGGTCTTTTCCAACCATAGTAATTCTATGATTCTTTAATTCTGTGTATTTTATATTCATATAAAAAGACATATAACTATTAGAGAGTGTCTAAAGGAAGGTTATGAAGATGATGAAGGGTCTGAAGTGCAAGGCATATGAGAAGTGGCTGAAGTCATTTGGACTGTTTGGTTTATAAAAGAGTAGATTGAGGGGAAGACCTCATGGCAACCTGCAGCTTCCTCACCAGCAGAGCGAAAGGGCAGGTGCTGATCAATTCTCTCTGGTGACATCTACAGGACCTGAGGGAATGGTATGGAATTGTGATGGGAGGTTCAGACTGGTTATTAGAAAACAGTATTTCATTGAGAGAACATTCAGGTAATCAGGCATTGGAACAGGCTCCCCAGGGAAGTGATCATGGCAGCAAGAGTGATAGAGTTCAATAAATATTTCAGCAATGCTGTCTGTTATATGGTCTGATTATTGTGAGGTTCTATGTGGAGCCAGGAGCTGGACCTGATGTTCCTCACGGGTCCTTTCCAAC
Source organism: Anas acuta (assembly GCF_963932015.1). Taxonomy (NCBI): domain Eukaryota; kingdom Metazoa; phylum Chordata; class Aves; order Anseriformes; family Anatidae; genus Anas; species Anas acuta. Next base: position 27,788,525 of record NC_089017.1, read on the forward strand.
TCAGGATATTCTACAATTCTATGATATTTCAATGTGAATAATTGTAATCAAATATAAAACTCTTTATATTTTTCCTCAGATTCTAGTTAGATTTTGAATGGTAGCCTCTTGTAGCAACTGTACTTTATTAATTTCAAAGAAAAATATTTGTGTCAACGAAAATTCATGCAAATATACATTAATTATGGAATTACAAATAACCATTAATAATAACCATTAGTGAACTTTGACCAACTGTTCTCTGTTTTTACTTCAGTTAAATAATTTTTCACAGAATCACAGAATCACAGAATTTCTAGGTTGGAAGAGACCTCAAGATCATCGAGTCCAACCTCTGACCTAACGCTAACACTCCCCACTAAACCATATCCCTAAGATCTACATCTAAACGTCTTTTAAAGACTTCCAGGGATGGTGACTCCACCACCTCCCTGGGCAGCCTGTTCCAGTACCTAACAACCCTTTCAGTAAAGAAGCTCTTCCTAACATCTAACCTAAAACTCCACTGGCGCAACTTAAGCCCATTTCCCCTCGTCCTGTCACCAGTCACGTGGGAGAACAGGCCAACCACCACCTCACTATAGCCTCCTTTAAGGTATCTGTAGAGAGCAATAACGTTGCCCCTGAGTCTCCTCTTCTCCAGGCTGAACAAGCCCAGCTCCCTCAGCCGCTCCTCGCAGGACTTGTTCTCCAGGCCCCTCACCAGTTTCGTCGCCCTTCTCTGGACCCGCTCAAGCACCTCTATGTCCTTCTTGTAGCGAGGGGCACAAAACTGAACATAGTACTCGAGGTGCGGCCTCACCAGAGCCGAGTACAGGGGGACGATCACCTCCCTAGCCCTGCTGGTCACACTGTTTCTGATACAAGCCAGGATGCTGTTGGCCTTCTTGGCCACCTGAGCACACTGCTGGCTCATATTCAGCTGACTTTCCACCATCACTCCCAGGTCCTTCTCTGCCTGACAGCTCTCCAACCACTCATCTCCCAGCCTGTAGCTCTGCTTGGGGTTATTGCGCCCCAAGTACAGGACCCGGCACTTGGCCATGTTGAACTTCATGCAGTTGACCTCAGCCCATTGGTGCAGCCTTTCCAGATCCTCCTGCAGAGCTTTCCTACACTCAAGCAGATTGACGCACACACCTAACTTGGTGTCATCTGCAAACTTACTGAGGGTGCACCCAATGCCCTCGTCCAGATCATTGATGAAGATATTAAAGAGGACCAGCCCCAGCACCGATTTATTTATTTATTTTCCTGCCTAGGTTATTGAAGTAGATCCCTGATCAGGCAAGCCAGCCTTGTGGTCCGCGTGCTTGAGTTCTGACATTTTGCATTTGCTTGTATCTATGCTTTTACGAGGCAGTAATTGAAAACCGACCGGCACTGATGGACTCCAAAGCCTTTAAAAGCAGTTTAACCTCACTAACTAGTTCCCTCATCTGGTTGTATTCTGTCCTCCCCAAATCCAGAGTTGAAGTTTTGATGGCAATTTTTATGCTATCATGCAAATTTTTAAACTTGACTGTTTCATGGTCAATATGGAAATTAATTATGTTTGAATTACCAATAATTACCTTTAGTGAATTTTGAACAACTGTTCTCTGTTGTTACTGAATTCAAAGAAATGTACAGTTTATGCAAAATATTGTTCACATGAAAGAAAACCTAGCTGTCTGGAACATGTTTAGTGCACCATTGCTCGTGAAACTAGCTCCAAGCAAGGAAACCATGATGAGAATTTACTTATAGCATCTGTCTATGAATACAAAGTTATAGAGTATAAAGGTATTTACACTCCAACTACAAATAGCTTGCCCACAGAAAAGTACATTGCTATATTGTCAGTCAGCCTGGAAGGTCTAAATCAACTGGAAGCTCCAAATGCTGTTTGGTACAGAGACAGATTGGTCATCAGCAGACAGGTCCACATGCTCCATGAGACTGTCACCCATATTTCTTGAATGAAAAACACATATCTTTTCAGGATTTTCTTCCTTCCTAGAAAATTATAAATATACCAAGCAGGAATACAGGGCTGTAGAGTCTCCTTAATGATTATATTCATTTTTTATTTTCTTTATTATGTTATTTTTTTTTAGAGGGAATCTAGACCAGATTTTACAGCATAAAGAAACTGCTCAGAAGTTGATATATAATTGAATATTATTTAACTGTTAAAATAAAATTTCTCAAATAAATGACTACCGTATAAAATGTAACTCTATGAAAAATCAGAATTAAAAAAAAAAAAGTATCTAATAATCACTGGAGATATTTTGAAATCATTTTGAAATATTCACAATTAATAAAAAAATCATTTTATCAGAATTATGAGCAATATTTTATTGAAAAATAATCATGTTTTTGGAGAAAATATTTAAACACAGATATCAGTAAACCTCTTAATTTCAAACCGTTTTTTTATACCACATTCACATGCACATTTTCCTCCCCTGAGTAATTATAAATGCATTTGGCATTCAAGTTCTATTTCATTTATTTGTGATATTACTGGCAGAAGGAGAAGAAAGAAAAAAAAATCAGTCATATATTCCATTTAAAAAGGGTGGATGAAATAAACATGTTGAAAAATAATGATAATAAAAAATGGCTTTAGTTTCTGAGAAAACATATTGATGTTCTTTTTATACACTGTACTTCCTACTTTTGTTAAAAGAGTTGTATAGACATTTCACACTAATCAATAGTGGAGTATTGATCCAAATGGTGATATGACCTCCCATCAACGAAGAGAAGTATATTATGGAACATGCTATACTTCTGCAAGCACACAGTTTTGTTTTGCTTTTTGTTCTGCTATCATAAAATGCAGAGTCAAGTATTATTATCTATAAACCTTGCTTTCTATACTGCTACTATTAAATAAGAAAAAGATTTTAAAATAAGCTTTACAGAATGCAACAAAAATATGCCATCAAGAAAATATACTCTAGAGAATATATTCAAAGCTCTGTCTGTGTATAATCAAGCTCTTTATTCTAGACATCCAAGCTTCCTATTAACATTCTTGTGCAGAAAAAGAAATTTAACAGTTCATTCTCCTTTACATACTGTAGTACCCTTCTTATGTTAACTGTTTTGTAAATAAAAGCATTTTAAAAACAATTTCTATTATGGATTTATTTGTCAAGCATTTTTGTCAACATTGGTTGACTCATGATCCATGTGATGCACAGTCTCAATAAATAATATAAGTTATGCCTCCAGCTCACTGTAATTGAACTGAAAATTGACTCTGCTTTGCTTATGTATGTTATTGCATTTATAATAGAACAACTCACAATAATTTTATTCTAGGTGAACTACTTAGCACAAAAAAAAAAAAAAAAAAAAAAAAGCATGTGGAAACAGACATAATACAACAGGTACTAAGTAATTCACAAGAGGTTATAAAAAGAATAGGGTCAGAATCATTGACAAAATGAAAGTCTGCTGACCCCTACTGCATGGGGTTAACAGATAAAATCTGATGCCTTGCAATCTTGATGGATGTGATTTAGATTTAGTAAGAAACAGAGCAAGCTAAGATATTATTCTTTCAGTAATATCTTAGTGATACTCTACTCAGTTTTGTAATTAAAATGTTTATTCATAATACACCAAGACCAGGAGATAAAAATCTCCTGAAAAGAAGGTGTTCTTAACATATACCGAAAAATCTTTCAGATCTAGTCCAACTCCCTCCTTGATTAAAGTTAACATGATCAAGGAAGTCATGTGACAAGTGATAAACAGGATGAACAGGAAGAAAAAGATGTGATGTGAAAATTAATTTGAAAAAAAAAAGTTATTAATATGTGTTCATAAACTTCTCAACTTGCTGCTGCTAGATGAAATAATACAAATTTACTCTATCATGTTTAAAATATTACTTAATAATTCTTGTACAATGCAAAGTATATTTGCATATTGTTACAGTCTGAGACATTTCTCAGTCCCATACTTCATCACCACATACTACATCACATTCAACAGCTCATTTAGAAAAAGGCATCAAAGCAATGTCTGGTTTTGTGTGGTTTAGCCTGAAAACTTGTTTATTGAATAAAAGATGATCAAAGTTAACACTGAAAACAAGGACTACTAATAAATACAAACCAGTTTTTATTGAAAGATTGCCTTAAGTTATAGGGGAGAGGAAAATTTCACAGCATACGTATTTCTACAGCAAACTAACTTTATGAGCAAAAAATTGGAAATCCTTCCATTGAGAAGTTACACAATATTTCCATGACTGCTTAAGCACTGTTTGCTCCCTTTATGCAGACTTTCCATTGTCCCAGTGTGTCTCAATGTTATTTATCAGTACCTGACACCTACAGATCATTCTCCTTCTTAGCTGAGCCAGAGGTTAAACAGCAGAAGTGAAAACTTTCCTTAAAAGCATAATAATAATAACAACAACAATAACAACAATAATAAAGAAACCATAGACAAGTAGAAAAGACCATATAAACTTTATGCCACCTTGAACAAAGCTTTATTTCTCTTTTTCTTTCGGGTGGTGAGATCCCTGATATTGTTAGATGCCATAACATCATCTGTTAGTATGCCATTCTTAAAAAATTGGAGTTCTTGGAACTCCTAAATCAAAAGACAAAAAATTGCACTCTGTATTTCTTAAGAACTTAGCCTGACTCTAGATCAACACAGATATTCTGTCATTCCTATCTTTAGGAATAAAGTTTTAAACATGTATGGAAACAAAAAGAATAAGCTATCTTCAATCTCTCTCTGAGATTCAGTGTCCCCATTGTTTTCATTTTTACATTTTTTTTCATCTTGACTCTGCTTTCAAGGAAGACAGTCCTGGAAAAAAATCAAACAAACTACTTCCTTGTCAACTCCAAGACACATCTTGTTAATAAAAATGGCAAAAGCTCCCTCCCACATAGTCTTTCAAATTCCAACATGAAAACAAACAAGCAAAAAAAAAATAAACAAACAAATAAATAAGTAAAAGAAGGAAGCTGACTGGGTTCAATGCTACCTGAGGGAGGCTTGAACCATAAGCTCCAAAAGAGATTTTTCAATACTAAATTTACATCACAACTTGGAGGATTCTGACCCAGAATAAAATAATGTCTACAAGGCGGTCTAGATTTGAGTCTCAAAACCACTGTTATTCCCTTGCATACTGCATTATGGTTAAAGTATTTGCTCTGGAATGACAATGTCAGAGACACTTCAGCAACTTTCTTGTTTGGAAGTTCTAATTTATTCCAGGAGTTTGTTTTGAAATAAAGAAAAGTATGTACATGAAAAGGGTGGCATTCACAGGCTTCCTGACAGAGTAAGAAAGTGGGGAAAAAATGATGGCTTACATAAACTATATACTGCAAATTAAAATTTGAAAGTTTGAAAACTCTCATCTACAAAAAGAGCTGTAAAAACAGTGCTTAAAAATAGCAAAACATGGGGTTAAAAGCTGCAGATCAATTTTGTTCAAGTTCTTACTTATTTTGTACATTTGGCCACTTACAAGTGTGTAGGTTATGATATTGCTTAGATTAGCTTTAGGTCTTTAAACATTGAAAGTTAGGCAAGGGAAAAGGAAAGTTATGTTACACTAAAGATTTTTTAATCTGAATAAAGAATAAAGAATGGAAACAATAATTTCTACTTGGATACACCTCATTTTCTCTATGTTTCTTTTTATTAATCAGTATTCTAGTCTCCTGCATTTGGAAGAGTTTGAAAATATACCAAAGGACAAGAACAAATGAAAAAATAGTATTGACTATGAAGGAAATGCAAACAAGTAAGCACATTTTTTCTTATAACTGTTTCTAATTTTGTAATACCACAGAGCAGCTTAGACATGATTCAACCAGGCTTCCACTGGCAGAATACGGTACAGTCATCCAAAGGTCTTCTTAAGAGTAAGATGGCCATGAAAGAAATCATGAAGTAATGTTATTTATTCTGAAGACTTTACAACGAGGAAGAAAAGTATTTTGCTTGAATACCTATCAGTAAAGGCTCCTCACAGATAATAGGTGAAGACAGCAGAAACAGAGACTCAGTTATTGGACTTGTATCCATAATATAATATATATATATTGTATATATATGTATAATGGACTTGTATCCATAATATATTTTGGGGCACCAAAAATCTTCTCCAGTTGCCTAGTGACATCAGATGAGTCTAAGATAATGAGTAGCTTGCAAAACTAGACTCCTAAATGCCATCATGGGTTAGGACACCAATCAGAGACATAGAAAATGGTAAACATATTTTCTTATTGTGAGGCCTCACTCTGTCCTTAGTCTCAGATTTAGGTTAATTTATGAACAAATTTTCCATATTAAATAAATTTGTGATAAACTTCCCCAGAGATCACATTGGTCTTCTATGAGTACAGGTGCCACTACATCCACAGATATAAGTCACTTCCAGATATCATGAGACAGATTTCTGGAAACGTATTTTGTTAGTATGCTGTTGGATGAGAATTTGAGAACACAGCTGCTGTTGCTGTCCCAGCTGCCTATTCTTGCATATACTCCTGTGAAACACAGGAGGCTCACGAGTGTAGGTTTTGCAGCCAACAATTCACAGACAGATTGTTGGCATTTTTGTAGCCACCAGGCAGAAGGACCACATGTAGGGATACAGCAAAGGTTATTGTTATCTAGGCATACACAGATTCTAGGAGTGGTAATAGAATCTGAGCAGAATTTGCCTGCTATTTATTTTGTGCACTTCTTCCCTAGATTCACAAAAATAAAACAAACAAACAAAAAAACGTAGCTAAGACAGATTTTGATCTCTGCAATTCTTAGCTTCTGTCTGGATCTTTTTCAGAGCATTATTGTTTAGACATTACCCACACATGATCCAATGACCACAAAGAATACTGAACTTATATTGTTCAGTTAAATTTCTTAGATCCAAATAACAGGAAAATAATCTTCTTTGTTAAATTTATTTATGATCATATCAAACATTTTATTTCTCTATTTGGATACAATAATTATGCTTAGAAAGTGTTATTATCCACAGATCCTACACCTCAGTCACTGACAGAACGTACCCTTTAAAGCTTGGGTGAAATTCTGGCAATTTAGAGGATTTATAGAGATGATAAGACTGCTAATAACCCCTTCTGGACCAGTGTTGTGCCTTCATCTCCAGACTGGAACATCATTACAACAGTGAAGCAATAAAGATGCTTGAGTCAGAAGGCAATTGAAAATCAAAATACTAAATATTGTGATAAAATGAAAATCATTAGAAAAGAATTAACATGTTTGAACCCTACTGTGATGGGGCAGGGAAACCTATCGATGCACTTATCTGCAGTTTGTCTCCGATTGAAATGTAATTTAATTACCAACAGTAATATTCATAGAAATAATTCACTATGAAGTATGGAAAAGTAGATGCCAATTGTACTGCAACTTTTTGTTTAGTAAACATAGAGAAATTGCTGTTATTTGCCCAATATTTTAATAATATCAGTCCTCACACTTTCATAATCTTTTGTTTTGTTTTGTTTTTGTTTTTGTTTTTGTTTTTATTTGTTACATTTTGTGTTACTAGACAGTGGCAGCAACAAGAGAAAAGCATATGAAATCAGACTCACATTCAGGTATTGATTATTGTCTTAGTTATCCATCAAAGGATTTAACATGCTGACTGACAAAAAATGAGATGTGATTGCTTGATATTGATTGTAATGAGCTCTGCATTGGCTTGTAATACTAGGGGAAAATCTTATTATTTTCTTTTTCATTCTTCCTTTTTTTTTTAATCAAATTTTATTTTATTTTATAATAATAATTATTTTTTTATAATTATTATTTTTAAATAATAAGTTATGTCTTTGAATATGTGACATGTCTGACATGTCTATTTCAGTTATTGATGAGGGTGTCCAGGTGCATATGTTTCTCATAAGATTTTGAAATATTATAACAATTTTAATATATGAATAAAATATTGGATGTTTTTCCACTCTTTTCCATATGTTCTAAATAGTGTAAGACTATCTACATTTCATTTAGTACTTTTATTAAGAATTTTAGTACTTTAAATCACTGCTTCCTGAATGTGTATATATGAATGCATAAATCATGTATATGGCTTGCTCACACACCTGTGATTTTACACGTTTACAATTACATTAGATATACATTGTAATTAAGTAACAAATTCGTATATTTTCCACCCCTTTTATTAGTTATAGACATGCCAGTGAATAACTAAAGCAAGAAAATACAGACTGATCAATTAGTCTCTCTGTCAGAGAACTGCAACAAATGAAATAAAGATCTGGATGAACTGAAAAAGAAGGGGAAAAGGTTTAAAAAAGTGTGTGTCCCAGGCTTTTAGGCTTCTTTCCAATTCTGTAAAGACCAAATCATTTTAAAAGTGTGTATTAAACTATTTTGTTAGAGAAAAAAACATTCGTATGTGTTCTGTAAAAAAAAAATAAAAAATAGTTGTCTATGCAACACCAGCTATAATTGCAGTTTAACAGTTTAACCCAGAGAGCAGCTCAGCCCCACACAGCCACTCACTCGTTCTCCCCCAGTGGGATGGGGAAGAGAATCAGAAAAAAAAAAGTGCAAGAATTCATGGGTTGAGATGAAGTTTACTACACAAGGAAAAAGCCACTCACACAAAGTAAACAAAGGAATTCATTTACAACTTCCCATTGGCATGTAAGTGTTCAGGGAATTCTGGACTTCATTAGCCTCTACAAATAAAATTAACTGTATTCTATTCCAAACTATGACAAGAACAACTCAATCATTTATTGTTTTTAAAGTATAACAAATGGTCTAAGTAATGCCAAAAAGTTACTATGCTTTCTACAAATCCTCCAGTTAGTTCCAATACCTTATTTCAAAGAACCCTAGTGAATATGTTTGGCATTTCTGCGAAATATATTCAATAGTGTGCCAACATCTCTTGGACAGGATTTATGTCGGCTACACAATTTCATCAAGAAGAGCTGCAGGCAAGAGTATTTATGCTGACATAAATAACACCAATATTTTATTAAGACATGATTTAAGGAAATATATTTTCAAATTTCTTTTGAGCTTAAAAGGTAACTTTATTTAGAAATATAATAATACATAAAAATATACTAATTTCAAATGTATGTATGGTATTCATGTGTGTGTGTTTGTGCATGAAATTTTTAAGTCTATATTGATGTTGAAATACCAACTCACAATTTGCCTGTAGATATACTACAGTATCTAGGCCACAGAGACTTAAAATATCTGAGTTCAGTCATCTATACATATTCTACCTTCCTTATGTAGTGTTGAGAAGTTGACTAAACACTTCTGACTTGTGACCTGTGACTTCTGATAAGTGTAATAGTTGTTAAAAGATAAATATTTATAGATGCAATGCACATACTTTTTCTCTGTCTAACAGAATAATATATAATATTTTAATATTGTAACAATAAAAACATGTTCATTAGAATTATGTTCAGGTAGATTTAAATCTACCTACCATTTGTTTGTTTTGAAGTGGATGTGAAGTTAGATAGCAGTTAGTCTAGAGTGGCATAAAAAAATGATTACCTATTTTAAGACTTGGAAAAGAAATTACATTTGTAAAAAAGCACCCTCTGAGACATGGACCGTTTTTAATGAATGTGAGGAAATAAGATACTCTGCAGATAACATTTTCTTCAATTTTTACCTTCTGCATTTTCATAACGTACAACTTATATGTAACCGACAGAACTGCTTTTTGAGACAAAATAGGCCAGGTACACTGCTGCTCTGTTCTAATGTTGCAGAGTCTAAGTTCCTATCAAATGAAGAAGGTGAAGAAAAACTTCAAGATACTCTAAAATGGTATTTTGATTAATGAAAATGTAACTACCAAGCCAGTAAACTGAGGATAAAAAAATGGAGGATAGATATTTAAAAATAATGATTGATATGGCTTTGAAACAAAGATCTAAGTATACTCTCAGTACTAGTCATATTTTCCTAAACTTCACTGACAGTAGTAGCATACCTGCATGAGATATGATATCCAAACTAACCAGAACAAAGATCAGTGAGGTCAACAGAATACTCTCCCTTTGACAGCCCAAACTATTACATTTTCTTTCTGAATCACCTCAGGTGAATTCAAAAGATTTTGATGACTAATGTTTTTTGTTGTTGTTTTCTTTTTCTTCTTTTTCCCTCAGCTACTACACAAACTCTTAAAACAAACATCATTTTTAAGGCGTGTAAGTCAAAACGCAGTGCAAAATTTCTTAGTAAATAACCTAATCCTTCTTTCTTTCTTTCTTTCTTTCTTTCTTTCTTTCTTTCTTTCTTTCTTTCTTTCTTTCTTTCTTTCTTTCTTTCTTTCTTTCTTTCTTTCTTTCTTTCTTTCTTTCTTTCTTTCTTTCTTTCTTTCTTTCTTTCTTTCTTTCTTTCTTTCTTTCTTTCTTTCTTTCTTTCTTTCTTTCTTTCTTTCTTTCTTTCTTTCTTTCTTTCTTTCTTTCTTTCTTTCTTTCTTTCTTTCTTTCTCTTTCCTTCTTTCTTTCTTTCTTTCTTTCTTTCTTTCTTTCTTTCTTTCTTTCTTTCTTTCTTTCTTTCTTTCTTTCTTTCTTTCTTTCTTTCTTTCTTTCTTTCTTTCTTTCTTTCTTTCTTTCTTTCTTTCTTCATGGCATGGATATACACACCAAAGCTCTGTAAACTAAAGCTGCTTATTGACATATGGTTAGCCAAATCAGATCACACTCATGTAATTCAAGTGAAATACCATTACACTGTGACAGAAATAGAGATAAAAACAAAACAAAACAAAACAAAAACACTGGCCAGTTCCCTACATCTTTCTCTGTAGCCTTTTTCAACTATTTTTAGAACTATGTCACTCTCTTTCCTCATTTTTCTCCTAGAACTTAGTCAATAAAATTATTAGAAACAGAAAGCTATCTTGTTCAAAAAGCAGCCTCTCTACTACTCAGCAAAATCTCATCCTGAGTACCTGATTTTACTTACTTACACTTTTCAAGAGACTATACCCTTAATTTTTCCTCTTAAATCCATTCCTCTGTACAAATCATATACTATTGTTGAGGTGAAAAGAACGGAAAAAAGTATGAAAAAAACATTGGTAAGCTAGAGAATGTAGAAAATGCTGGAAAGGCTGGAGTTCAGTGTGCCCAAGCCAGTCAGGAAGAGAAAGATTCTCCCATATTCCACATGAAAAAACAGTCTATGGAGAACGTTCATCTCTCACAGCTTTGTAAACAGCACTTCCTGATCCTGAAATAAAATACATTTCTTTTAGCAATGTTTAATACAATCAGTGTTCTCTGGCTGTGGGTTTATAAATTTTCAGTGCCACATTGTTTCTGTGATATCCATAAAAATTATTCCAAGTATTTTTCAATTCTGTATCAATTACATATTACATATTTTACATATACTATTATAGCTATTTATTTGCTATTATATGCTATTATAGCTATTGTAGCTATATGCTACATATATTACATATGCTATTACATATTAATTCTGCAGTATCTTCACAACCACTCTTAACTATTTTAGGAAAGAAAAATGATATATATATATATATATTATGTACTTACGTTTATATTACATTTGTTTTATATATTTACATTTATCTTGAGTTGAAAATTCTGAATAAAGTTGGAAAGAAAACTGTTAAATCTGGAATGCTTATTGAAAAATACATTAAATTTCCTAGTCTACATATAAACATAAATCTGAGAACCATGTAAGTGCCATAATATAGGTGGGAGGAGAAATAGAATAGGCATTTCCTGCCCACCACTTGTATCAGATGTGAAAGGTAGAAAAATATTCCTGTAATCCTCTGAAAAGCTAAACAAACAAAGGCCTACAGGCCTTGTGATCATTAAAAATCCACTGGGTTTTCTCAGAAGACTAAGAAAGGCTAGATCTTTAAAAAATCCAATTTAGTTGACAGAATCACAAAATGGCCGAGATTGGAAGGGACCTCTAAAGATTATCTAGCCCAAACCGTCTGCTAAACAGGATCACCTAAGGCATGTTGCGCAGGGTAGCATCCAGGCATGTTTTGAATATTTACACAGAAGGAGACTCCACTGCCTCTCCGAGCTATGTTGCAGTGCCCTGTCACCCTCACAGTAAAGAAGTGCCTTCTCATATTCATCCAGAACATCCTGTGATTCACTATGTTCCCTTTGCTTCTCATCCTGAAAAAAGACTGGTTCCATCTTCTTGATACCCTCCCCTCAGATATTTATATGCTTTAATGAGGTCTCCCCTAAGTTTTCTCTTTTCTGAGTTAAGCAGGCCCAAACTGCATCCCGTTCATATAAGTTGCTCCTGTACACTCAGTTTTAAATCTATTTATTTAAGACTGGCTTATGTATCAGTGTTCCAAAAATGTGTTTAAATAGTTATAATCCTATTCTACATAGGAAGTTCCTCATTCCTCGTGGATTAATAGTTCTTGGAAAGTTTTCAAACAAAATGTACCATGCAAATATATATATTATATTTATTTATTTATTTATTTATTTATTTAAAGCGAGAAATTGAAGAGGTGTGAATCATAACGGCCATGCACAAAGGAAGACAGGACATGAGTGAGATTGTTTAATTGGGACAAAATTTTAATAACTAATATGGTTTATTGCACATCGATAAATCATACTGCCCAGATAGTTATTTCGCCCTTAATAATCTGTTTGAGAGATGCTGAGAGATGCTGTCAGTTTTTTTAAGACCCCACTGCTGTTTAATTTTACAAGGGTTAAATGTACAGAGACAGAGTTAGTCCTCTCTCTCTCTCTCCCCTTCCACCCCTCCCTCCCCCCCAACAAACATACATATACATAGTTAAGGGTTTATTTCCCTCCAAGACCATTATTTAGGGAAATGGACAGAGTTCTGCCAAGAACTCAGTGTCAGTAGTGGATAGCTGGATACCTATCACTGGATAATAACTAATACTTTGAACCCTACTGATTAAGGAGACGTTGGGAAGGCAAGGGTAATAGACATTGGGGAGGCAAGGACAAGGACTGTATGTCTCAAAACAAGACACTGGAACTCATGATAGGGAAGCGGCAGATGGACAGAGACACAAATGTAAGGACTATAAATCTTGCAACTGGACATTGGAATTCATGATAAAGATACAACAAATGGAAGAATTAGCAACAGCCAGCTCTTGCAATTAAGAAACATGCCAACTCAGCAGAATCCTGACCAAAGGTGAAAAGTACACTGTGAGGAAGACTCAGGGTCTTCCTCCTAAATACCACTGCCCACATCCCGAAGACCCCTGCCCACAATTCTTGGGAGGCTTTACGCAGGCACAAGGCACTAAAGAGCTAATTAACATGAGAAGCAAGGGAAGGCAGGGACAGGTGATGAATATGTATAGGTGCTTGTAGAATAATAACAGATTGATTGTACAAATTCAAGACTGCATTCCGCTTTGGGTATGCACAATAGGTGGAGAGATCCCCCGTGCATCCAGCACTGCAATAAAGAATATACCACTTAAAGGAATTTGGGCTTCGATCTTTGAATCACTACCCAGCCTGTGAACTAACAGGGAGACAAGATCATCTCCTAGCATTCAGAAAGGCAGCTGGAAAAGCTGGGTCCTATTTTAATGCCAGTAATCAACCAGAAAGGCTGAATCACCTGGCTTGGAGCTTGTCTTTCCTCTTCCAAGGTCCTCAAAGTTAGGTAATGGACTTGAACCCTGAAACTTAACCCCTTTATCTGTTGTATTTTTTGTCTTATCTCTCACTCTCTATGAAGAGAATACCCCTCTGTTTGAAAGGTGAGAGTTTGTACCTTTTCTTGACAGTGAAAGTTTGATTAATATTCTACATTTAATATAATTGTGTTTCATTAATTTCTGATGGATTTGCCAATAAAAGCTTAAAAATTCATCATCCTGGGTACACAAATACTTATACATTTAATAGCATGGTCCATCCAAACAGGTTCTCTCTTTCTCTCCCTCTCTTTCTCTTTTTCTCCCTCTCTCCTCTCTCTCCCTCTCCCCACTTTTGTATTAGTTCTTAATTAATAAGTGTATATCTAAATGGACTTCAGAGCAGATGGCATGGACAGTTTAGGTAAATCTCCTAAAATGCTCAATAGGAAAAGACTGGCTTAAATGTATTTCTTTCCAGTAAACCATGAGTATGGTTATCTCCTTTTACAACTACATTTTGCAAAGAAGGCCAGAAAGCTATTTTCTATAAGGGGCAAATCAATGAATCAATGTTTTCAAGCCAAACAAAAAGTCTCTAAGCATTGTTAGGGTTCATATATAAGGTACATGTATAGCAGATCATCAGCAGCAAGTTTGAAGTAGTAGGTGCAAAAGCAGAAAGCAAATCTACATAAGTAAACTTAATCTATGAAGCCACCATGAGGTCTCCCCTCAATCTACTCTTCTGAACAATCCAAGTGACTTCGGCCACTTCTCATATGTCTTGCACTTCAGACCCTTCATCATCTTCATAACCTTCCTTTGGACACTATAATAATTTTATGTCTTTATATATGAATATGAAATACATAGAATTGTAGAATCATAGAATTATTACGGTTGGAAAAGACCTCCAATATCATCCAATCCAACCATCCCCCTACCAACCAATATCACCCGCTAAACCATGTCCCTAAGCATCACATCCAACCTTTTCTTAAACACCCCCAGGGCCAGTGACTCCATCACTTCCCTGGGAAACCTGTTCCAGTGCCTGACTACTCCTTCTGAGAAGATACTTCTCCTAATTTCCAACCTAAACCTGCCCTGGTGCAACTTGAGGCCATTCCCTCTATTCCTATCACTAGTTACCTGTGAGAAGACGCTGACCACTAGCTCCCAACAACTTCCTTTCAAGTAGCCGTAAAGAGTAATAATGTCTCCCTGGAGCCTCCTCTTCTGCAGACTAAACAACCACAATTCCCTCAGCCACTCCTGATAAGACTTGTGTTCCAGACCCCTCACCAGTTTTGTAGCCCTTCTCTGGACATGCTCCAGGGCCTCGATGTTTACCTTGAAGCGAGGGGCCCAAAACTGAACACCAGAGCAGAGTACTGGGGGATAATCACCTTCCTGGTTAAAGGGCAGTGAATTCTTACTTAATAGAACATGACTTCTCAATCACATTGATGCTTAACATACCATTTGTATTTGTGTCATATTGGACAAAAATAAATAAAGAAATATATATATACACACGCTATTACAATCAAATCATGTTAAATTCATTCATAAATATTGAGAATCTCTCTCCCAATTCCAACAATTCCAAATCGTTGGAATTTATACAGGACGGGGGAGAAGGCCCTCTTGTCTGAGCAGGAATCTTCAAGAGTTTAGGTAGAAAAATGAAGTGTTTGACTGTTGGAAACAAGGTCAGATGTCATGGGAAGACTACAGACACACTGCTTGCATTTTTAGGGAGACAATTCATGTGGATGAGGCTCAATTAGAGTTAAAGCTGTACAACAGTAAAAAAAAAAAAAGCTATTTTAAGTAGGTTAACAGGAAAAGGAGGAGAGTAAACATTTGTCTGAAATTTGATGAGCATGGTCACCTAAAAAAGGGTCATAGACAAAGCAGAGAAGTTTAATGCATTTTTCACCTCTGTCTTCAACACCAGTGACTGTCTCTGGGACCCTATCTGCCCTGAGTTGGAGGACTGTGACTGAAGGAACAATAAAATCCCAGTTAATCCTGAACTTGTGTGGAATTTTCTGTTCCACCTGGATGCAAGTCAATGGGGCCTGATGGGAATTGCAGACCTATTAGTCCTACTTCAGTGCCTAGTAAAATTGGAGAATATTCTGGGAGCAATTGAAAAATACCTGAAGGACAATGACATTGGTTAGAGCCAACATGGGTTCATTACGGGAAGGCCATGGCTAACAAACCTAATTTCCTTCTACAGTAAGGTCACCCAGCTAAAAAGAAAAGACCAAAGAAAGCCAATTGATGTAATCTTTCTGGATTTCAGTAAAGCTTTCAATACTGTCTCTCACAACATCCTTCTAGACAAAACACATGGAGTACAGTTAGATGAAAGCATAATAATAAGGGTGAACACTTGTCTGACAGGATGGGCTCAGAATGTTCTTTTAAATGGAGTTACACCAGGCTGGCAACTTCTCAGTAGTAGGGTTCCCCAGGGCTCCATTTTAGGGCCAGTCCTCTTCAATGTTTTCATAAAAAATCTGGAAGAAGGACTTGAAGTTTTTTTGAGCAAGTTTGTGGATGATACTAAATTGGGTGGAGTTGACTCCTCTGAGCAGACAGTGAAGTGGATTGATAATTGGCTGGATGGGTAGAGCTCAGAAGGTCGTGCTTAGTGATGTAGGGTATAGTTGCAGGCCTGTAAGTAGCAGTGTTTCCCAGGGGTCAGTACCGGGTCCAGTGTTGCTCAACTTTTATTTACAAGTGACCTGGACAATGGATCAGAATGGATCCTCAGCAAGTTTGCTGATTACACAACGCTCAGAAGAGTGGTTGATACCACTGGGGAGCAGCTCTGTGGAGATAGAGTCCTGGTGGACAGCAGGCTGACTATGAGTCATCTATGTGCCCTCGTGGCCAAGAAGGCCAATGGTATCCTGGAGAGCATTAGGAAGAGTGTTGCTATAAGGTCATGGGAGGTGATTCTCCCCCTCTATTCATAGAGCTACCACTACATAGATCTACTGGAGTGAGTCCAGAGGAGAGCTATGAAGATGATAAGAGGACTGGAGTAACTGTGGTATGAGATTCTGAGAGAACTGATCCTGTTTAGCTTGGAAAAGAGAAGACTGAGGGGAGAACTCATCAATACATATAAGTATCTGAAGGGAGAGTGTCAAGAGAACAGAGCCAATCTCTTTTCAGTTGTGCCCAGCTATGGGATGAAAGGCAACAGGCTGTCGTGGTTCTGCTTGAGTGGGCAGCCGAGCTCCACCACAGCCGCTCTCTCATTCCCCCTCCTCAAAGAGGAATGGGGAGAAAATATGTGAAAAGGGCTCAAGGGTTGAGATAAGGATGAGAAAATCACGCAATAGTTATTGTAAGGGGCAAAACAGACTCGGCATAAGGAGACAGTAAGATTTATTGCTCATTACTAACAAGCTAGAGAAGTGAGAAACAAAGGAAAGAAACCAAAAGCACCTTCCCCCCCCATCCACCCTCTTCCACCTCCTCCCCTCAAGCGGTGCAGGGGAACAGGGGAATGGGGGTTATGGTCAGTCTACAGCACTTCTTCTCTGCCGCTCCTTCTCAGTCACTCTTGTCCCCTGTGCTGTGGGGTCCCACCCATGGGATACAGTCCTTGATGAACTGATCCGGCGTGGGCTTCCCACAGGCAGCAGCTCTTCCAGAACTGCTCCAGATATGGGTCCGTGCAATGGGGTCCATCCCTCAGGAGAAAACTGCTCCAACCTGGCTCCCCCATGGGCAGCAGCTCCTGCCAGGTCACATGCTCCTGTGTGGTCTCCTCTCCACGGGCTACAGGTCTGGCCTGGAATCTGCTCCGGCAGGGGTCTTCCACAGGCGGCAGCCTTCATCAGTGTAGGACCACCTGCTCCACCATGGTACTCCATGGGCTGCAGGGGGACATCCTGCTTCACCACGGTCCTCACCACAGGCCACAGGGGACTTCTGCTCTGGCACCTGGAGCACCTCTCCCCCTCCTTCTTCACTGACCTTGGTGCCTGCAAGGCTGTTTTTCTCACTCCTGTCCCTCTCCCAGCTGCTGTGTGGCGCAGCCTTTTTTTCCTGTCTTAAATATGCTCTCACAGAGGCGCAAAATAACATCACTTATTGGCTCAGCTCTGGAAAACAATGGGGCCCTTCCCAAACATGGGGCAGCTTCTAGATCTTTCTCACAGAAACCACCCCTATGGCCCCCTGCTACCAAAACCTTGCCACGTAAACCCACTACACAGGCACAAGCTCAAACACAGGGAGTTCCAGCAGAATATGAGACAGCATTTCTTTACTGTGAGGATGACAGTGTACTGGGACAGGTTGCCCAGAGAGCCTGTGGATCTCCTTATCTGGAGACATGGCCTGGATGCTATCCTGTGAAATGTGCTCTAGGCAATCTTGCTTGGCAGGGGGTTGGACTTTGTGATCTTCAGAGGTTCCTTCCAATTTCAGCCATTCTGTGTTTTGTGATTCAAGGGTGGTGACACCTTGCAGGGAGATCTGGACAAATTAGAGAGTTACGCAATCACCAACATTATGTGTTTTAACAAGAGAAAATATCGGATTCTGCACCTGTGAAGGGGCAACCCTGGTCATACATACAGCCTGGGGAAAGAGAAGCTGGAGATCAGCCCTACAGAAGGGGATCTGGGTTTTTTTGATCATTAACAAGCTGAACATAAACCAGCAATGGTTGGGATGTCCAGGAAGGGCAACCATATTATGGGGTATGGCCAGACTGTCAAGTCTGGCATTGCTAGCCAGTCAGGGGAAGTGATTATCCTGTGCTCTTCACTGTTGTGGCCTCACCTTGTGTGCAGTGTTGTGGCCTACACACCTACTGTGTGCAGTTTTGAGCACCATAGTATAAGGAGAGTTAGAGTGTCCAAAGAAGGGTAACGATGATGGTAAGGGGTCTAGAGGGGAAGAGGAGCAGCTGAAGTCATTTGGACTGTTCAGCGTGGAAAGAGGAGACTGAAAAGAGACCTCATCACAGCTTCCTCATGAGGGGGAGCAGAGGGGCAGGCACTGATCCCTTCTCTTTGGTAACCAGTAATAAGACTTGAGGGAATGTCTTGAAGCTGCAACAGAGGCAGTTCAGGATGGATATCAGGAAAAGGTTCTTCATCAAAAGGGTGGTCAGACACTGGAACAGGCTCCTGAGAGTGGTCCTGGTACCAAGCCTGATGGATTTCTGGAAGGGTTTGGATACATGGCCTGTGTTTTTTTTTTGTGTGGTCCTTTGGGGACTCAAGATTTGGACTTGATGATCCTTGTCGGTTCCTTCCAGTTTGGGATATTCTATGATTCCATGGTTACGGTCCGTTTAACCATAAGACTATGAGCTTCTAAAACATAGGTTAGACGAAGGTAGATTTCAATTCAATTGGACATCTCCATGATGCTTTTTCAAGTGAAGAAGTATTCTATTTTGTGGTAAAATTTTCTCTTCTTTTCCAAAAATATTCAAGTTCCAGGAAAACGAAAAGCACAACTGATAAGTCTTAGTGCAAAAGTTCCTCAAATCAGATCTCGTCCCTTCATGTGAAAAAAAATAATAAATAAATAAATAAATAAATACAATACAATAAAATCATAAATCTTGGTGCCTATGGCTTTATTTTAGGTTAAGTGAACAAGGGATATTTCTGTCCTGTACAAATGAATTCAGCCAATTCTTTTTTGTGCTTGCTAAGTCTGTCCTGAAACAAGACTTTTTTTTTTCCTGTTCATTTTTTGTTGTTGTTGTTGTTTCTTATTTTTTTCCACTTTATTTCTTTTTTTTTCCTTTTTTTTTTTAATTTTCTTTCTTTTTTTTTTTTTTTCTCTTTTTTATACCTCTTCCTTTTACTGATATGGATGAAAAGTGTAACCTCAGCATAACATGTGATGGAATATATATTTAGTTCTGTTGGACTGTTATGAAAAAAGTGTATAAAAAGTATGATAAAGAACAACTCTTTACATAAACAGACGTGTTCCATTAATACTATTTTTTTTTTCTTATTTTAGCATTCCACTGACATTCTTTTTCTAATTGCAGTGTCAAAATCCATTTACCCTCATTTACCCCAGCTGTACAGTTGTTCTAATTATATCCATCAAATGTGATGTATGTTTAATTGGATTTTAACAGCACAGTAACTGCTTGTTTAGCAGCAAGTTTATCAGAATGTAATTTATTGTTGATAAAGGATTAGGTGCCAGATACAGCTACTAAATAAGTGTTAGAACTGCATTTAAAATTCATGCCCAAATCACCATTCAGGAAACACTTAAATCAAGCCAGAATATAGCTTTGTACATGTACAGGAGAAGGAAGAAACAGGTATTCAAGCATTCAATAGGATCTACTTATATATACATATATATATTTTTTTTTAAAAATTGCATATTTCTCATATGAGATACATATTGTACAGAGTTTTCTAAGTCTCTTTAGGTGAACTACTACATTCTGGAGGAGTATTTATAAACCACCGAGAAATATGTCTTGTGAAATATGTGTAACCTCTATTAACTGAAAATTTTTTTATAAGAAACATCTTGAATTGCTTGTGGACAGAATTGTTGGTGGACAGTAGCAAAGAAACAATTAACTATGCAGCCATCTAGCATGATAACCATGTATAATCTCTCTTTCAGAGAGGTCCAGTGGAAAGAGAGGAAGTCTTTACCAAAGGGGAAAAAATATATGTGAGCAGAATGAGAAGTAAAAAACCACACACCACTTAAAAACAAACAACAACAACAACAACAACAACAAAACAGGGATGGCAAAGAGACAGACTACAAAACTTATTATAGACCAGACATGAACAACAAATCAAGAAAGAAATGGATATGTGGTGTAACTGGATCAAATCATACCCATCAGGCTATCTATGTTAAAGACAACACATGTTTGAGTGCTTTCAAAATCCTCTGACTGATGAAGCTGATAAAAAGACAATGTGAACAACCAGGGTCTTTTTCTACACTTGATGGAAGAGTGTAAGAAACATATTCAAGAGAATCCAGTTGATTTTATATATATATATTTTTTTTTACACTCATAGAAAAGAGAAATCCAAACACAGAAATAAAAACAAATAAAATAATACAAATAAACCCAACCCCCCAAACCAACAACCCCCCCCCCAATAACACAATACAATACAATAAATCAGTGTAACATTATTATAAGAAGCAAATGTTGACATAATTTGATATTAAATAAAAATTAAATATTGGGCACTTATAGGAAGGAAAAAGCAAATGACATTATCTTTGTGCCCAAATAGAATCACAGAATGGCCCGGGTTGAAAAGGACCTTAAAGATCATCTAGTTTCAACACCCCTGCTCTGGGCAGGGTTGCCAGCCACTAGAGCAGGCTGCCCAGAGTCGCATCAAGACAGGCCTTGAATGCCTCCAGGGATGGAATATCCACAGCCTCTCAGGACAACTTGTTCCATTGCCTCACCATCCTCTGAGTAAAAAACTTCCTTCTAATATCTAAACTAAATCTCCCCTGTCTTAGTATAAAACCATTCCCCCTTGTCCTATCTCTATCAATACATGTAAACAGGTGTTCTCCCTCCTGTTTTTACTGTCCCTTCAAGTATTAGAAGCTGTGGTGGTTTTACCGTACTGGGCAGCTAAACCCCACAACCGCTCTCTCACTCCCCCTCCTTTAGATGAGGAGGGGGAGAAGTAAAGCAAAGAACAACTCACGGGTTGAGATAAGGATAATTTAATTAAAGGGAAATAATTATAATAATTAAATAAAGACTACCATGAACTAAACAATTTAACTAAGGGGAAATAAAAAGGGAAAGGGGAAAGGGAGGGGAAAAAAAGGAAAATAAAAAGAAGGGAGGAAAACAAACAAACAAAATAAATGAAGGCTATATGGAAGTGCAGAGGAAAGAAATTACTCTCTACTTCCCACAAATGAGTGATGATTGACCACGTCCTTGAAGCAAGGCCTCAACGCACGCAGCCGGTGTTCGAGAGGAGGACCGACGTCTTCCAAACGAGAGCCCACCCCTCCCCTCTTCTTCCTGTTTCCAACTTTTATTGCTGAGTGTGACATCACACGGTATGGAATATCCCTTTGATTGGTTTAGGTCAGCTGCCCTAGTGATGTTTCTCTCCTCACCTTTTGCCCACCCCCTAGGAGGGTTAGAGAAAGGCCTAATACTGTGCCACTGCTGCTCAGCAGTAGACACAACACTGGTGTGATAACACTGCTGTTCCAGCTACAAGTACAGAGTACGGCACTGTATGGGATGCTGCCGGGAAAGTTAACATTCCAGCCAGACCCAGTACAGAAACCCACAACTAGGTATCCCCGGAGCCTTCTCTTCTCCAGGCTAAACAAGCCCACTTCCCTCAACATCCGATGAAGATAAGAGAGGTTCTCCATCCCTCTGATCATCTTAGTGGTCCTCCTCTGGACAAGTTCCAACCAACAGCTCCGCATCCTTCTTGTTCTGGGGGCCTGCAGGCTGGGGCCCCAGGCTGGTTCCAAGACTGAACCCTGGGAGACACCACTTGTGACCAGCCTCCACCCAGACGTAAACCATTGACCACAATTAGTCATTGGTGAAGATAATTGACACTACATGTAAGAGATTTAGAGTCAGTACTTTTCTCTCACTTTGGAGAACACCTTAGTCACCAATCTACAACATTTTCCAGAATATCCAGTGTCTTCATCCTTTCAGTCAACAGTGGTACAAAGCAGTTGCTTTATCTGTGGTGTAGCATTACAGCAGAGCTAATCATGCTGCTCAACATGGTGACTGTTCTAGTGGAATAATTTGGTGGTTTTACTCGGGAGGGCAGCCAGCACAACCACTCTCTCACTTCATCTCCTCAAAGAGGAATGAGGAAAAAATATGATGAAAAGGGCTCAAGGGTTGAGATAAGGACAGGGAGATCGCTCCATAGTTATCATGACAAGCAAAACAGACTCAGCATAGGGAGATAGTAAGATTTATTGGTTATTACTAACAAGCTAGAGAAGTGAGAAACAAAGGAAAGAAACCAAAATAACCTTCCCCTCCATCCACTCTCTTCCACCTCCTTCCCCCGAGCGGCACACGGGAACAGGGGAATGGAGGTTATGGTCAGTATACAGCGCTTTTCTGCCTCTCCTTTACGGTCACTCTTGTCCCTTTTGCTATGGGGTCCCTCCCATGGGATGCAGTTCTTGCTGAACTGATCCAGTTTGGGCTTCCCATAGGCAGCAGCTCTTCAAGAACTGCTCCAGATATAGGTCCATACCACAGGGTCCATCCCTCTGGAGCAAACTGGGTGCCCCATGGGCAGCAGCTCCTGCTAGGTCACCTGCTCCTCCATGGCATCCTCCCCAGGTCTGCTTACAGATCCGGCCCAGAATCTGCTCCATCAGGGGTCTTCCACAGGCGGCAGCCTTCATCAGTGCAGGTCAACCTGCTCCACTGTGGTCACCTCCACAGGCTGCAGCGAGGAACCCTGCTCCGCCATGGTACTCCATGAGCTGCAGGGGGGACAACCTGCTTCACCATGGTCTTCACCACAGGCCACAGGAGACTCCTGTTCTGGTGCCTGGAGCACCTCTCCCCCTCCTTCTTCACTGACTTTGGTGCCTGCAGGGCTGTTTCTCACTCCTTTCACTTTCCCAGCTGCTGTGTGGCGCAGCTTATTTTTTACTTTTTTTTTTTTTTTTTCCCTGTCTTAAATATGCTCTCATAGAGGCGCAAAACAACATCGCTTATTGACTTGCCTCTGGTCAGCAGTGGGGCCCTTACCTAACATGGGGCAACTTCTAGATTCTTCTCACAGAAGCCAGCCCTAAGGGCCCCCTGCTACCAAAACCTTGACATGTAAACCCACTACAAATAGGTGAAACAGATCTAAAGGAAAAAACATTAGTTCATTTTGCAGTCCCTTATAGTCTAATTATGGTGTCTTTTGAGAACTTTTGAATCACACTTAAACTACTTTCCTAATGCATTCCTGTCGGGGATTTTATCCTAGCTCTGTGGTACTCCCGGTGGAGACAGGCCAATCTTATGTTAGCTATTAAGCAAATATAAAAAAAGTTTGCAAAAATGTTTCCAAACTTTTAAAATCTAAAAATAACAGTCAAATTCAGAAGTTAAAGAAAGCAGATTTGTATATAACAATACAAATAAAAAGAATGTATATATATTTTTTTTCTCAGAAAACAAACAAACAAACAAACAAACAAACAAAAAACTCAACATCTAGGGATACTTTCTTGCTTTAAAAATACAGTGTTTTTAAGATTTCCAAAGAAACTAAATGCCTGGGTTACCTTGCATTTGAACTTGACCATAATCAGACATCAGAAGAATGGCATTTTTGGTCACACAAGAGAAGGTCTACAGAAATTCTGAGTTTCTTTTAACGTGTAATATTTATGTATCACCATATTTGAATGCAGTTTTCAAAAGTACTTAAGTAAGATAGAGAAGTAGATTCATCAAATAGATTTGAACTGATAGGAGAACAGATTTAGTAGGATCTTTAATATATCATGGAATTCCAAGGCTGTGTTTTGATCAAATAAATAAAAAATAAATAAGACCTGTCAATATTTCAATAAAACTCTTTTTTATATTAGTATTTCTGTTAAAGCTGAGAATGTCAGTTTTTCACATCTACTTTTATAGTGCTTCTCTCAGAGCTTTTGAAAAATCAGCCCACATGTTATAAACATTAATTTTATGTTTGTTTGTTTTGTTTTTTGTTTTTTCCTCCCATTAATTTTCACATATTTCCATTTAGAAGAGTAGACAGAAATACTTAAAAACCTTTGTAAGCTTTGTTATTACCAGTTATTTGAATGTAAACAATTTGGCATTGTGGTTTCATGAGATTAAAGCCATTCTGGAGATTGTATTTCATTAACCTAACTCACTAACTTAATGGTTAAAATAGGAAAGTTTTTCAATAGAGTTAGCCTTCTGCTTTGATGTTACACTGAGTGACTGATAAGATACATTACATTCTTTCTGACATCTTCTGCTACCTTAGTGTGAAATGCACATTCTCTGTCTCTTTTGCTCTAGCAAACTTTCTCTTTTTGTTTTGTTTGTTTATTTGTCTCTGTTTGTTAGTTTGTATATTTCAAATATCTGTATACTGCTTTAAGTGTATCAACATTTTCGAAACTGAGACAGCTTCAAACTGTTTCTTCAGGTTTGAAAATAATGGTCTTAGATAACGCTTAATAACAGAAGAAATTCAAAACTGCTGTTGGAGATTACAGAACAGTCTTCTGTTCCTCTAACAAGTCATTCTGATAAGTAATTGATATTAAAATTATATACAAGCCAGCTATCTGTTCCCTCATTTCTGAACTTATTATTGCATAGAAATCTTAATTTTTGCATAGAGTGTAATAGTATAACTTCAGTTGCAAAAACTCAATATGTGAATTCAGGCCAAAAATTAGCATGTCGTCTCAGGCAGTGTGCTATTAATAAAATTAGAAACATAGATAAAACTCTCTCTCTCTCCCTCTCTCTCAAAAAAAAAAAAAAAACAACAAACTTTTTGTTGTTGTTTGTTTGTTTGTTTTGCCTAGCAATGTGTTCTATGAATTTCTGGAGACACAGCAGAATTCACTCTTCAGACTCCATGTTCTGCATGGAGTAAAAACTGTAGCCTTCAACTCTGGAGAGAATGTGAGGATATATTTTCTGCTCTCAACCACATATTAAATTATGGATATGTATCTATGAACTCTATGAGTTCAGTTGTATATACCAGGGT
The DNA here is from genome assembly GCF_963932015.1 of Anas acuta. Lineage (NCBI taxonomy): Eukaryota > Metazoa > Chordata > Aves > Anseriformes > Anatidae > Anas > Anas acuta. Next base: position 27,814,007 of record NC_089017.1, read on the forward strand.
CATAGGTCTCTGATCCTAACCTCAGGCTGCATAATGAAGTCCTCTTTTACAGGGCAGAAGAGAGTCTACATTTATTTATCCTGAATGGATCAGCCTCCTGATCTCATGATAACCATCACCACAAATTAATAATTTTCTTAAAATAATTGTATTAAATGCTTGAGTAATCTTTCATTTCAGATTTAAGAAGATTAAGAAGATTGTGCAGAATAAATAATATTATTTGAAAACAAAATTACACCAAGCAATATTCTATTTTCCTTTTTCCAATGAAACAAATAAGAATTAAGATAAATCAATTACAGATTATTCCTCAGATTTTCTAAGTCAATTAAGGAAAGTAAATTATGTTACAAGTTAACCAATATTCTTTCTTTTTCTCCCTCACCTCTTACGTTCAAGTTCTTGAATTTTCAGAAGCAACAAGGTTACTTTCCATCCCCCATTCTCTCTATTCCAGCAGTTATATATGAACCCTAGATATAAATAGGTAGGCAAGTAGGTAGGTAGTTAGGTAGGTAGGTAGAAGAAAAACTATTTTATTTTATTTTATTTTATTTTATTTTATTTTATTTTATTTTATTTTATTTTATTTTTGTTTTGTTTTGTTTTTGTTTTGTTTTTGTTTTGTTTGAATTAGTGAGATATGAATACACTATAAAAAGTTTTATTGCGTAAAATACAAGGTCAGAATTAGAACACTTGATATATCATTCTCTCTATTTCTGTTAAATGCCAAAACGTTAAGCAATTTCAAATTGTGTTTAAATTTCAAAATGTAGAATATATTAAAGGAGAACATTACAAACTAAAAGAAATGCAAGAGTTTATGTTCATTCAACTGGAAAAAAAGCCTGATGCTTTTTCCTGTTGCTCTAATGGCAAGTACAATTCAATTGTAGAATGCTATGCTATTAGGGGTTCTTATTTCCTTCAAAAATGAGTATGATCCAACAAAACAACAGAAAAACTGACCGATGTTTCCTTTTCAATGACAGAAAATATTTATGATACATGTCAAAGATCAAGAAGCATGTTCTTGCAGGGAGTTATTTATAATTTTGTTTACATACTTAAGTTGGATAATCACAGAATCACAGAATCACAGAATTTCTAGGTTGGAAGAGACCTCAAGATCATCGAGTCCAACCTCTGACCTAACGTTAACAGTCCCCACTAAACCATATCCCTAAGCTCTACATCTAAACGTCTTTTAAAGACTTCCAGGGATGGTGACTCCACCACCTCCCTGGGCAGCCTGTTCCAGTACCTAACAACCCTTTCAGTAAAGAAGTTCTTCCTAAGATCCAACCTAAAACTCCCCTGGCGCAACTTAAGCCCATTCCCTCTCGTCCTGTCACCAGTCACATGGGAGAAGAGGCCAACCCCCACCTCTCTACAGCCTCCTTTAAGGTATCTGTAGAGAGCAATAAGGTTGCCCCTGAGCCTCCTTTTCTCCAGGCTGAACAAGCCCAGCTCCCTCAGCTGCTCCTCGTAGGACTTGTTCTCCAGGCCCCTCACCAGCTTTGTCGCACTTCTCTGGACCTGCTCAAGCACCTTGATGTCCTTCTTGTAGCGAGGGGCCCAAAACTGAACACAGTACTCGAGGTGCGGCCTCACCAGAGCCGAGTAGAGGGGGATGATCACCTCCCTAGCCCTGCTGGTCACACTGTTTCTGATACAAGCCAGGATGCCGTTGGCCTTCTTGGCCACCTGAGCACACTGCTGGCTCATATTCAGTCGACTGTCCACCATCACTCCCAGGTCCTTCTCTTCCTGGCAGCTCTCCAACCACTCATCTCCCAGCCTGTACCTCTGCTTGGGGTTATTGCACCCCAGGTACAGGACCTGGCACTTGACCATGTTGAACTTCATGCAGTTGACCTCAGCCCATCCGTGCAGCCTATCCAGATCCTCCTGCAGAGCCTTCCTACCCTTGAGCAGATCGACACATGCGCATAGCTTGGTGTCATCTGCAATCTTACTGAGGGTGCACCCAATGCCCTCGTCCAGATCATTGACGAAGATATTAAAGGGGACCGGCCCCAGCACCAAGCCCTGGGGAACGCCACTAGTGACTGGCCTCCAACTGGACTTGACTCCATTTACCGCGACTCTTTGGGCCAGGCCATCCAGCCAGTTTTTAACCCAATGAAGCATGCGTCAGTCCAAGCCAAGAGCAGCCAGTTTCTTGAGGAGAATGCTGTGGGAGACGGTGTCAAAAGCCTTGCTGAAGTCAAGGTAGACCACATCCACAACCTTTCCTTCATCCACCCAGGGCGTCACTTTGTCATACAAGGAGATCAGGTTCGTCAAGCAGGATCTGCCTTCCATAAACCCATGCTGACTGGGCCTGATCGCCTGCTTGCCCTGCAAGTGCCGCATGATGACTCTCAAGAGGATCTGCTCCATGAGCTTCCCTGGTACTGAGGTCAAACTGACAGGCCTGTAGTTTCCCGGGTCTGCCCTCCAGCCCTTCTTGTAGATGGGTGTCACGTTTGCTAGCAGCCAGTCAGCTGGGACCTCCCCCGATAGCCAGGACTGCTGATAAATGATGATACGCAGCTTGGCCAGCTCCTCTGCCAGTTCTCTCAGTGCCCTTGGGTGGATCCCATCAGGACCCATCGATTTGTGCACATCCAAGTGCCATACCAGGTCACCAACCAGTTCTTTGTGGATAGTGAGGGCCACATCATGCTCCCTATCCCCTTCCACCAGCTCAGGGTATTGGGTATCCAGAGAACAACCGGTATTGCTGCTAAAGACTGAGGCAGAGAAGACATTGAGCACCTCCGCCTTTTCCTCATCTCTTGTAACTAAGTTTCCCCCCACATCCAGTAAAGGATGGAGATTCCATCCTTTTTTTTTTGATGTATTTATAAAAACGTTTTTTGTTATCTTTAACGGCAGTAGCCAGATTGAGCTCCAGATGAGCTTTGGCCTCCAGTTCTACAACATCGAAAGACTCTCTAATATAGAGCGCCACACCACCACCCTTTCTGTGCTGCCTGTCCCTTCTGAAGAGCTTATAGCCAGTCATTGCAGCACTCCAGTCATGAGACTGGTCCCACCATATCTCCGTGATGGAAACAAAGTCATAGCCTGCCTGCTGCACGATGGCTTCCAGCTCCTCCTGTTTGTTACCCATGCTGCGTGCATTGGTGTAGATGCACTTCAGCTGGGCCATAACCTTATCCTCTGGCCTTGTCATTGTTCCCCCTGGCACAGCTCCAACAATCCTTGCTTCAGCCCCATCCCCCTTCTTACCTAATTTAAAGACCTCTCAATGAGCCCTGCCAGCTCCTGACCCAGGATCCTTTTTCCCCTAAAAGATAGGGACCTGCCTGCGGCCATCAGGCCAGGTACTGAGTAAAGTGCCCCATGGTCGAAAAACCCAAGTTTTCTGTGTTGGCACCAGCCCCGGAGCCACGTGTTTAACAGGTGGGCTTTCCGTGTCCTCTCTGTACACCTCCCTGCCACCGTAGGGATGGACGAAAA